>NW_008686097.1:15980-69297 GCF_000695815.1 Acanthisitta chloris | reverse complement strand
GTTGGATATTAGGAAAAGATTTTTTAGAGATAGAGTAGTCAGGCATTGGAATGGCCTGCCCAGGGAGGTGGTGGATTCACCATCCCTGGAGGGTTTCAAGTGAGACTGGATGTGGCACTTAGTGCCATGGTGTAGTAACCATGGTAGGGTTGGACTCAATGATCTTTGAGGTCTCTTCCAACCAGGTTGATTCTATGATTCTTTTTTTTAATTCACAATTGCTCAGTCATATCATAAATATTCCTACATTATTGTAAATAGCTTGAACATCTTAAAAGATTCTCTATAATGAAGATTTTCCAGGCATTTGATTTGTCTTGTGAACTTTGAATGCACTCATTCATGATTTTTTTGTATCATTTTTATAGCAGGCATATCTGAACACACTGTTGTCAGTGATGTTCACAATGAACAGTGTTCATAACAAAGAGGCAAATGCCCATAAAGAAGTCTTCTTATAAGTCTATAGGTCCCATTGGCCTTCTTAGCAGCAGCATCATGCTAGGAGATCCTACTCCTTGGGTTAAATACCATGATGTCTATATTCTTTCCAGAATGACTGATTTCCAGCATGCATGTTTCCATATTAGATGTTTTGATTTTTAATTCATTTCCTTTGGGTATTCTAAATACCTTCTGTATTCCAGCTCACAAAGAGATAAGTATTTTTCTAACATTGTTATTAATCCTGTCACTTCTAAATATTTTCTTCATTTCACTTCTGATATATTTTGTTCTTCAAGTGGTTATCCATATGAGCATTCACACTGGCAGTGCACATATGCTAAACAATTTAAGTTGGAGACATTTGAACCCTATGTGCCACCATGTTCTTCCTGTTTGCTTTATTGTGCACAGGTTATAAGGTGAGAGGTGCACTCACTGTCCTAAAGTCTTCTCAACAGCCTAGCTAAATTGGGGCTTTCTGGAAGTTCATATCCTTGTCAATGGCCTAGATACATACTACTTCTAACTCTTTTTGGATTGTAAATCAGTTACCTTTCTCTTTTTGCAATAGTCTTTCCTCTTCCCTCCAAACCCTTACCTCCCTTCAGCAATTCCCTGAATCTGAAGGAGTTCATACTGTAGGAAACACCCCTAGGAAAAAATCTAACTCTGCAAAATATACTGTTCCCAGGTGCTTTCAACCAAAAGCACGTACCAAGTAGTAGATGCCAAATTAGGAGCTCACTCTGCTACCTTCTTGGAGCTTGGCTGCTTGTTTGCAGTGTCAGTTTGGTACTAAGAACTGTTACGAAGCAAGCTGGAAGAAGTTACAGTACAGTCTCCGTGCTTCTTCCCTTAGAAGCTGTTTTTTTGCTGAGGCCACCACCCTTGGTCCCCACCTGAGCTGCATTGCAGCTGCACTGCAGTTGTGTCAGTGCCATCTAACTTGTCAGTCTGGACCCTGACCAACAGAATTGACTTTGTAAAGAAAAGCCCTGTGCTTCTGTTTGGAGTTGTTGTTGGATTCAGCAGTTTGTGCTCAAAGACAGTGTTAGGAATATGAATATTTTCCTGTGGGTCACCAGGCTTCTCTTCAGGCAACCCCATTTATCTTTGAGGCTTTGGTAAGAATCGTGCATGTGGATGCTTAATGAAATGAGAAACACAAACTACTTACTAGTAAGTGGAGGTTCTGTGAACTGTGTTGTCCTGAAAGATGTTCACAGCCTGTGTGCCTTGCTGACTCTCAGAGCCATGTTTTATGATTTGCTATGTTCTTGTTTTCTTTTAAATAAAAAGTCCTCCAGGTTGAGAGGAATGTACTCAACTTATATAGGGGGAAAGGAGAGGTGACAGAGGCACACTGATACCGTTACTCTGAGAGCTAAAAGGTGCATGTCCAGCCTCAGGTGCTTGGGTATATATGTACCTACAGCATGGTTATGTACAACAGCTCTCAACATATATGGACATTGAGGCAAGTATTTTTTTGTTAAAAGCATTAAGTTTCTTTGTTCTTCCAGATTATCAAGTAGCTGTCATGAAACCAGTGATGTCTCAGACTTGCTACTCAAAATACTCAACATAAAAATATGTTTCTGCATTTAAAAATCTGCCAGGAAGTTGGATTGCAAGCCATTCAATCTGTGCTACTGTGCTAATTTTTAAACCAGAATGTTGAATAACACTAAATCATGTGTTTGTATAAATCTACATTATCACATGAACAGTACTTATCTTCAACAAATATCCTCTCATTAACAGAAACCCAACAGTCTGAATGCTGTAGTAAAGGAAACAAACTCAAAAATTACGGTTACATTGCTTCTTGAGGTGGTTCTGGTTGAAATGAAGCTTTGTGGATGAATATAGGTGAAAGTAAATTTGACATCTTGATAAAAATCTGCTTAACCTTTTTTAAATGCTATAGTGGTGACAGTAAACACCCTTCCTGAACTTCCTCTCTCTGTATTTCCGTATTTCACTGAAATCTGACACTTTGCCTTTAAATCCCTACCAGAGCCACTAATGAATTCTTTCCGGCCTCCTCCAGTTTTATTGTGTTTTCAGATGTCAGAGATTCAAAAAGGAATATAGAGGAAAAAGAGAAGTGAGAGAGAATGCACAGATTTAGCTACCTACGGCTTCTACATTCACCCCTTGCATATCTACTGAAACTCATTTTGTGAACTTAATTAGTTCCTTTTAAAAAGAGGTATTTGTGTCTAACTGGAATGTTCAAGCAAAGCAGATTTCAGAGTAGACCCTGCTAGATCTGTTTTCTAAATAAAATTTATAGAAGGTTTTATCCCTACTTCAGAATGTTTTTGTAAAATGTAGCAAAAGAAGTCTCAGATGTGAGGAGATTATTTAATCCTTCTCCTTGCTTGGTGGCAGGACCAAGTATACTTGAAACATCTTCAAGACATGTCTTTCTTAACTGTTTCTACAAAATCTGGAGCTTCTACACCTTTCCTAGATGACCTGTTGCCCTTACTTTTTATCTTTGGGGAATATCTTCCCAGTTGTCCAACATAACCCACAATGCAATCTAGGCCTACAAATTGTATTGGATATAAATAAGCTTTATTCCTTTCCTCCTTATCACAGCCTTCCATGCACCTGCAGATTATTTTCCTCTCTCACAGTTATCCCTTTAATAAGGCAGACATGCCCAGTTTTTTTCCCCTGTGGCTTGTAGGATGTGTTCTAGACCACAGATGTCTTGTGTTGTCTACCTTTCTCCAGTCGGTCCATTTTCTGTAATGTTAAAGACATTGGCAACATTCCTTTTCTTGTTAAGCACAATTTGACCTTTCAGAGGACCTTGGAATATAATGTGCTATTGTCCTTTCACCTTTGCATTTCCAAAAGTTTGTTAAAAAATCAAATTTCTGGAGGTCAGTTCAAATCCACAGTTAAATCAATTCTATGTCTACCAGTGCTGGACCAGAACTGTCTCCATGGTTTCATTGCTCTTTCACCATTCCTTTCTACATAGTAGTTTTCCTGCTTTCAGAGTGCAGTTGCATAAACTGCCATGCACTTAATTGAAATATGGAAGTTATTTTTGCTTATTTGCTATAACCAAAATCTAATATAAATATGTAGTATTTGTCTTTTTCTTACTAAAGTGAGAAAAAGCAAATCGCCTTGGGCTCCTGGAACTACTGCAGTACTGAAACTACTAAAACAGCTTTCATGTTTTAAGTATTTTTAATACAATTCAGCTGTCTGTGTAGGGTACTACCCTCATCTAAGAAAAAAAAAAGTCTGCAACACTGATGCCCTGGGAAGTCTGCAAGATCCCTCAAGTCTTGTACCCTGGAATTGCAGGGAAGTATGTTCTCTCAGCCTTTTTATAACTAGATCCCTCCCTCTTAACACCAGGTAGGGCTTTTTTTTGACAATGTTTGTATTTGAAGGCTCTTTCATAGTCTTACTCTGTTGACTGAATCTTCTGCTTCCAGCTAACATCAATTTGTCGCTGCTCTGTATTTTAATAAACTAACTGTTGCCTTTCTCCTGCACTGTTATTTATATCCAGTGCTTTGGGTTTTCCTTTTTTACTGCTGAAGTAATGAAATCTGATGCAGCAAAGAATTGCAGCTGACTTTTCTCAAATTCATCACTTTGAATACCCCAAACCATCCTGTAAATAACTTCATCAAGAAGCATTCCTTTTCCTCTGTCATTTGCATTTGTGGCATCCTTAGTCTTTCTCAGATATTCTTGTTTAAAAGATCTCAAAAGACATTTTGTACTCATTTCCTTCTTTCATGTCTCTGTCTTCCAATAAATGGGTGCCTTCTTCCATGCCTCCTTTCATCTCTTAGGACAGCTCTTACATTCCTCATATATATCTCTCTTCTTTCAAAGTACTTTGGAAACAAAGCCTGTACAATCTTTTCAGGGGGATCTTTCTGTGAAAACTAGGACTGGTTTACTCTGAGAACATAGCAGTTTCATTCCTAGTGCTGTATTTAATTTTTGTGATTAGGCAGATTAGTGCTCTTAAATATTTGTGAATTTCTGATATGCTGGTCCCCTACAAACGGTATTCAGCATCCTTATCCCCACTTCCCAATTTTTTAGATTGCTGTTCAAGAAAAACTTCAAAAATATAAAACAATCTGCTTGCCACTCTGCTGTAGATTGTTTGTGCAAAGAAGGATAAATTCTTTTGAAAACACTAAAATGCAAAAGCTGAAGTCAAGCCCCAACTATTCTGTATTCTCGGCCTCTCACTGAGTCTGAGGAGCTGCTTATGAAACATGAGAGATGTGAGGGAGAGGAGACACGAGAGTACCTTTGCCTATGGCAAATGCAACAACAGCAGGAGGCTTCAGTCACATGCATAGGGGCTGGGTAAAGGTTGTGGGCCATGATCTGTTATGGGTCATGATACAGAGTCCATTGGCCTGCAGACATAAGCTTACTGGGGTGGAATTTATAAGTTAAGTTCCTTCTCGGTTCTTTAATCAAAGCATAGAAATCCCATAAGGAAAGTAAGCCTTGATTTATTCCTGGACATTGTATGTGAGCATCTCTGCATGGTTAAAAGGGGGAAAAAGTCCAACCCACAAGTAATGTTACCTTTAAAAAAGGGAACTACACAAAAATCAGGAAACTGACTGAATAGAGCATTTAGCATTTCCTGACTTGAAATCTGAAGTCAGGAAGGAGGCACAGAGATTATTTCAACTGTCACAAGAGGCTCAAAGGGCAAGGGCATTTATTGAAATATTCTAAATAGACCAAAAGATAAAAATTGTTGAAAAGCAAAATAAAGAGATTGCTCGGAATAAAGAGCATAACAACAGGCACTCAAAGGTAATGACCATCTAGCCCAGTATCTTGTTGCTAGCCTGCAGCTTATGCCTATGAAAAAGTGAAAAAAATAATCTTATGCATATAGTTCCTCAGTGATCAATCTGAACACAAATAATTCTGTGTCTCAGAATTGATGTTGCATTTAACCAGTTTTGATATCCATAAGTCCTGTGGAACACTTTTTCACCTCTACTGCATAAGGTGTGAAAAATAATATACTTTAGTTTGTTTTGGTCATTGCCTGCTTACTTTTATTTGATGACTGCTGAAGTCAGTCTCAAATAATCTAAAGCCTGGATCACTGTGTGCCTGTTTTAAAGTTTCTTCTCCCTTTCTACTTTCATTGGATTTTTCAAGTTCAGCAGTTAACCAGTTTTCTCATTACAGGTCTTCAAATGTGACTGCCCAAGCAGTAAGATAGTACCAAAGTTGTGTAGCCTTTCTTAATTTTCTGCTTTTAGCAGATAGTGGAAAATTACTGTATTGATGACTTTACACAGGATAATG
The DNA here is from genome assembly GCF_000695815.1 of Acanthisitta chloris. NCBI lineage: Eukaryota > Metazoa > Chordata > Aves > Passeriformes > Acanthisittidae > Acanthisitta > Acanthisitta chloris. Next base: position 63,510 of record NW_008686097.1, on the reverse strand, counting down.
AATTTTCAGGCAGTAATGGTGCCTAACAAGCCCAAACTGTTTTTTTCAACATTGGTTAGGAAGTTGCCTGTAGTATTTAGAGAACAGTGTAGTATTGTAATGGGTTAGCTATGGCTCACAGCCAAACACCTAACTGATCTGATCTACTCACTCACTGCCCCCCAACCCCAGCAGGAAAAGGGGAAAAAATGAAAAAAACCAGGGGTAAGAAAGCTTGTGGGTCAAGACAGGGAAATCCCTTACCAGTTACTGCTGTGGGTAAAACAGACTTAATTGTAAGAAAAATAACTTAATCTCCTGACAACTTACACAGTTTTGGCTAGTTAGAAGCAAAAGAGACAGATAATAAAGCCACATCTTTCTTCCCACCTTTCCCAGGCTCAGCTTCACTCCTTCACTCCCAACTCCTCTGCCAGCCTGGAGGGGAATAGAGTGGTGGTTGGTACATAGGAGTTCCTCTTTGCTGCTGCTCCTTTCTCCTCATGGTTTTCTTCTGCTCCAGTGTGGGCTCTCCACAGCTGCAGTTTCATCAGACATATCCATCTGCTCTGGCATTGTTCTCCATGGGCTGCAGTGTGGGTATCTGTTTCAGAACAGAGCTCCTCCACTGGCCTTGGTGTTCCCTCTTTTTGTTTCCTCCTCCTCTCCGTCTGGCTTTCCCTGCCTTTCTTTACATGCGTTTTCCCAGAGATACCACCAGCTTTGCTGTTGGACTCAGCTGTGTTCTGCAGTGGGTCTGTGGCAGAGCCACTGACCTCTTTCAACAGAGGCCACCTCTGCAGCTCCTCTGCTGCCAAAACACTGCCACCCATGCCCAGTGGAGACAGAGGTGTCACAGAAGGACAGGGGTATGATAGTGATGGGGCAGGCTGAAAGGGAGCTGCTGCTGGCAGCTGGTGAGTCTGATGTGCTGTGTGCCCTATGAAACCATGGCCTTGGTCTTCTGAGACCTTTCTTCAGCTTTTCAGTCTCATCTTTCTCCTAGTTACTATGAATAAGTTTGTATCGTCAGAAAAGAAAGTGGCCCTGATAATTTTTCCTATTCGTCACTTTGCTCTAAAACCTGTTCTACTGCAGCATTAATTTGTATCAACTTTCTTGATTCATACCTCAGAATTAATAGGTTTGCATCTTCCCAATCTCCTCTTTTTGGCAGGAGTTAAAGAAGTTACATAGCTTTTTAGCGGTCTTCCTGCAGTCCATTTTAATCTTACTTTGGCCCTGCCATCTCTGTGTTAAATTCCTTGAGAACAAAAATCCTTTGTTTCTATTGCTCAGAGAATGTTTCTCCACAAGCAACATTATTTTTTCTTGCTTTTTAATGATTTTATGCTCTTCTCTGTTCCTTATGTTTGGAAATAATGTCAGCTTTGGAAGACTGCCTTTCTCCAGTTACATACATGATCCTTTAGAGATGCTCTAGCCAGGGCAGACCCTGACACCTGCTTTCCATTCCAACTCTGATCTGTACTGGCTACAGTGGTCTTTCAAATATGAGAGGACTGAAGGAAAATAAGATTATAAATTGGTCTTGTTAAATTCCCTTTGCTTTATAGGTCACATCTGGTTTCGTTCATGTGTCAGTCACAGATACCTTTAATAATGCTCTTTGCAGCATTGAAGGGAACCCTCAGGCAGCCTAGGACTGATATGCTGGAACATCTGCAGCTGCATTTCTTTTTATATTTAATTAAGAAAAAGGCCTAGTGCTCACAGGGATCTTGTGCAGCTGTGACACTATCCGCACTGATAACACTTTAAAAGCAGAGTTACAGTAAAGAGGTTTACTCCAGATGGCTAACTGCTCCTCACTGATTTTGCAGTGTAGAGGTTGCTGGACAAAATCTGTCTATGAAGAATGGAATTTTAAATTGATAACTTCATTTTCTCTCCATATTTACAAAAAAAAAATTGCACCAGTGGTCTTCCTGCATTTTTAGTTATTCTTCCAGGTTATTTTAAAATACATCCTTGCACAGACACCGCATGTTGAGAAGGAACATTTGTTTTCTGGTACCATAGAGGAAAAAATATGTTCATCTTGTTAGAGTAGTTATAAAAATAGAAGACAGAAGTTCGTGTGCCTGGGACTGTTACTGTGACATGCAAATACTTTGCAAATATGTCTGAGGGTGTCTGGGTCTTTTATTGTTTTAACAAGATAATTTAATCAAAATCACAAGCCTTTGTATTTCCTTCTTATACCACCTTTTCATGTTAAACCTTTCTTTTATCCATGATCTTTTGTTGCTCTCTTAATATATGCCTTCCTAGTGAGAGTTGATTGCTTATCCTGTGATAAACTTGCTCTCCATTTTCTTCATTTTGTGTAAACTGTAGGGCTCATTTTTCATTCCCATAGGCATTTTCTAGGGTTCTTCTAGATTAATGTATGCATCTTCAATGAGTTTGAGGAACAAGTGGTATGTCATAACCCAGTTTAGAATCAGTAGCATATGAATAACATATTGCTGTTAGCTGAAGCCCCATTGATTTTTGCATATAAAATGCAATTAAATATTATTGTTGTTGTTATGTTTTTGTTCAAACTCTGTGCAAGGATTCTTAATTATGCCAACAGACTATTATTAAAAAGCTGGGTAATGCTATAAATAGGTGCACTATAACTTATATAAATCGTTGTGCCACAGTTTCTTCCTATTTTTTTCATTCGGTTAACATTTTTATCCAGCCAGTAAAAGACAGAAGCACATTCTTGCATAGCATAGAATACATTAGCATTTTAAAGATCTGAATGTCTGAAGGTGAATTGGTTGACAGGTGTGAACAGCATGAATGAAAATGCACTGAAGAGGAAAGGAAGTGGCAACACGATAGTATAAATGACTATAATGTAAATGTGGATGCAGTAGGTGATTCTTAGGAAACTCTGATGACACCTAAGTAGAACTGCTCATGTGTGGGATGCCTTAAAATGGAGACAGTTTAGAGAAGAGCTGCATTGCTACTGGACTCAGAGATGACCATTGCCAGAACTCTTCTGTCTCTTCTTGAGCATAAGCATAGATTCTGCGCACTGTTGTTGCCTTTTAAGTGACTCACTGCCCTCCTTCCTATCCAGACACAATATCTGAAACTTTCTTTCATAAATTAAACTCTTCACCCTAAAAATATCACAATAACTGCAGCAAAATGTTTTCACTGAGAGGAAGAAACAGTGGGTACTATGTAACTGAAAAGTCTAGCATTTCTCGACAAGCCAGCCTTACTATTTCTGAAACATACAAAGCCACTTGGAGATCTGCAGTACACTGTTTTTTCTTAAATGGTGCTGGAATTTCAACCTGTTAATGTGGCTAGGTAACAAGACACATTTTTAAGAAGCAAAAAAGAAAATAAAATTATTGATGTGATATAGTGCAAGCTTTTCATGCCATGCCAATGTGCGCTTGAGCTGGTCAGGTGATTAGCCTAACCTCATTGAATTAATCCAGTCTGCAAAGCCCATGTATTAAGAAGAAATAAATAAAATTACCTCTAAAGAGGTTTTTTTTTTATTTTGTGAGGTAGTTTTGGCATTGGGAATTTTCTGGCATCAGCTGCAGGGTGAGTGCAGTGACAGCTGTTTCTCTGTCACTGGCTGTGTTAACAGGGTTGCAGGGTTGTTTACCCCTCAGTGAAAGATGTGCTCTTGAGCAAATTAACAAATGGCACTGCAAGGGCTGCTGTAACCCCACTGTACCCATCACTTTGTGGTAAGTATAACTGGTGCAATGTTGCCATTGTACCTCCATTGCCACAAGTTCCTATGTGTCTTGGGTCTGGTATTTCTATGCGGGGCAATACCTATGCAGGAGAATATGCTTGCAAGTTTTCTTCATAGAAGAGTTTAGCCTTTCAGCTGTAGACCTGTGGTGTTAGATTAATTCCTTTATTCAAAGAGAGTAGATGTAAAATTAGAGACTGTATTGGGTTGAAGGGACTTTAAAGATCATCTAGTTCCAGCCCCCTTGCCATGGACAGGGACGCCTTGCACTAGACCAGGTTGCTCTGGTCTGGACAGGAGCCCTGTCCAGCCTGGCCTTGAATGATGTAGGATATCTTATATTTGAATGTTATGTAGCATCTATTGTTGAAATGCACTGTATTATTGAAATGAAAGAGGGTTTTAATATATAGATATAAAAAAAATAGTGGTTTTGTAATAAATTACAGCAGGATAAGAAGATGGCATGGTAGGACTTCATTAATTTGTGTTTTGAGTTGATTTTAATTTTATTATGCGAGTCACAGCTTTAAGAAGTTTGAAAAAAACACAAATTTAAGTCATTCTGTCATCTGTGTCCTTTGAACTTGTAATCTGGTATAAAGGAATTAATTTTATAAATTACAAGTAGAAAAAAAGTTAGGCACTTTTTCAGAAAGGTATCTCTGGTCATGCCTTATATATACTTAAGTTACTTACTCTTCTAAGTCATGTGAATTCAAGAGCCTGTTGATAGAGGATATATATATATAAATAGAAATAGTGAAATTATGAAAGAATTAGGCTGTATTGTGTAGCTTGACTGCTACTTTCCCTCCATCACTGAAAGCAAAGTATTAATTTAGTTGATCCTAGACCACCTAGTTGTTCTCAGTCACAAAAAAAAGTGTTTAAAGGAATAGAAAGTCAACTAAATCCATTCCTAATGTTTAATACTTTCTTATCATGTAGGCAAATTGGTAATAAAGTAATTTTAAATAAGTGCCAAAGCATCAAAAGTTTTGCTTAGGTGAGAGAGGATACTCAAAAATGTGTGAAATTTTTTTAATCTTTTTTTAAAAATTAGCATTGAGAAGAGAAATGTTACTGTCAGTTTAAAAATTATTAAAAAGAAACATGAGGTATTTTTTAAACTGTACAGAAATTAACTGGCTTGTCTTTTTCAGAGTAAGTTCATATTCAGGAACTATGCCAGTAACTCTTCATAGTAAATCTAGTGAATAATTTTTTAATGCTTCTGTGCTCATTGTGGAAGTAAGGCATTTCCTACGTTTATGGAAGACTCATTGCAACATTTATCTCAAGGTGAAGCATGAGGAGGAGAGGTCAAGGAATAGATAGACTAAATAAAATAAGTGGTAATAAATCCTCCTATCTGTGTATCCAGCAGAGAGATCTAATGAAGCTCATGAATGCTGCTACCCCTTATGTGGAGTCTGTCACCAGGAGTTGTGCTCATACTGCAGGGCAAGAGAGAGGCAGCTGTGATACCAGTTTTGGCAGAGCTCCAAGGGAGGCCAGAGGAACTACTGACTTAGAAATCCAGTTCTGTTTTGGGCATAATCGTGAAAGTAGAATGTCAGATCACTGCACATTTGGATGAGGGTGAGGTACGGAAGAAAAGTCAAGTCAGGTTCTGTGGAGGAAGCAATAAGAATTGGCTGAACTTTTCAGCAATTTGTGAGTGGGAATGATCCCCTTGATATGGGCTGCCTGGATTTCTGGAAGATGAAATCCCTCACAAAAGGGTCTTCAAGAAAGTAAGCAGTTATGGAACAGGACAAATGTCTTTCCATGATCAAATATTTAAAATTTTATTAGTTCTCCCCATTGAGAAATTTTTTACAAATTTATTTAAAAAATCCTCTTATGTCTTCAGTTTTCTTTTATGCTCAGATTATTTTTTTGAAAGTGGCTTTCTGCATTGCTCCAAAAAATAAGGATTTCAGTGAAAGTTGCTTATCAGCCATAAAATACGGCAAATCCCAGGAACAATAATTTGTTGTTGGAGCATGTACCACCAGTCTGCAGAGTGTTATTCTCAGAAGTGCTTTAGAGTTGCATAGTACACCACAGTGTGCAGATCTGTCAGCTTTTACGCTGAGCTTTACGCTACCCAAAGGAAATCTGTAAATAAATTCAGTTTGTTATGTAAGGTATTTTTAGATCTCTATTCATGTATAAAATAAAACCTGAGCATGCAAGTATACAGATGGTAGTTTATGTATATTTCTAGAAGATGAAAAGAATACCAAAAAAGTAATTTTACTGGAATTCATAAGGTGCAGATTTACTGGACTTTTTTTCTCACTTCACTGTAGCCAGGTATATTGGTTTATGAAATAGCATGGATATTGAGGGTAGAGCCACTTGTTACTGTAAAATTAACAGGGGACCTTCTCCTTTCTTCTTCATAGAAGTGTTTCTGGCTAGTGTTTGCAAGTAGCAACTATGTTTATTGGTCCATCTTTCAGTGTAGCTTGGGCCCCAGCTTTTGGTGTAGCCCCACACTTTCTTGTTAACCATTTTCAAAAGTAAGCAAACCCATCCCATTTAGGTAATTGAAGGTGTTTTAAATCTAGGCAGCTGGCACAGCCATTTTTCCTTTCTGTCTCCTATATCACAGTGGAGAAACATGTTTTTTAGCTATCTTCCAGTTCCTCCTGAGCCATATTTTGTTCCTTTCTGTTTACTCCCTTCTGCACTGGAAGCAGACGTGAAAATGCTGTATTGCATATGCTGTTGGATTTCTCTACCACTTGAATGGAGAAGGTACATGTGGGGAGTCATCCTTTCAATGTGCTGCTGTTAGATTTCAGGAACAAACATCTGAAGAACACAAATGTGAACCTACAGATGAGGAAAGGTAGCTGAAACCAGCAGAAGTTGTAATCAAAATGTCACGTTCCCCTTAGTGTTGAGAGATAAACACACTTTGGAGAAGTTGTGCTGGAAGACATGAGGTGACTGCTCTGGGTAACTATTACTGCCCTGAATTCAGTGAATTTTGCCCTGTTGGTAGAGCTATGGGTTTGTGAAAGAAAGATTGAGTGCTTGCTCTGAAACAGCTGTCAGTATTTCAGCATACAGTCTCAAAACAAAGCACTAGGCTTCCTTGGAGACTGCAAAAGTAAAAGGGTACAAGAGAATAGCAGAGGAACACACCAGACAGATAAGATGCAGACCTTTGTCTGTCAAGCATTAAATAATAATCACCTTGTGTATGTGCAGTGTCATTCTCTGAGCAGCACATATGAGCTAAGGGATGAGCTTCTGCAACGGAAGTTTCTCTTGAATTGCCCAAATATGAAACAAACTTTTGCCCCCGAGTAATTTATAGAATTTGCTTGCTGCATGGGCTGCAATTCATACAGGAGTAGGCATAGCTGCATAGGCTTAACCTTGCTGGATCAGAGAGTTTATTCAAACTTTAAACCACACTTGGTATGACAGAACATGACTCATAGGTCTTTGGTTGGGATAGCTGTCAGTCTTTAAAAAAAAGAGTTTTATTTACAGCACAGTTAACTTACTTAGAAGTTAGAATAAGTTAACTCTTCAGCCAAGGAAAGCTCAGAATTGCTGATGAAACAGAGGAAATATCCAGCTTGAAAATAAATCTCTTACTGGGTTCTTGCAGGGCAGAGTTTTCTCCAGCCTTTTTCTAGAAAGCCCTTCTAGTTCAACAGCTTCCAGTGACTTCCAGCATTGAAACAACCTTAGCAAATCCCTTTGGGATCTCCAGGAAATCTTCCTATCACCTTCACACTTGGTTGACAGCCTACTCTGTTAGTTGCACTGCAGCAGAGTAGTATCTGGCTTCTTTGTACTTTCTTCCTGATTGCTCCATCCAGTCTTCTGAAAGGTTTTTTCTACTGCACCGCTCAGTGACTCGCATTTAGATGGATCCACTTAACTCAGAGTGAAGCATTCCCTTCCAGTCACACCACTTTGGGGAAAAAAACCAAACCAGGCAATTATTTTTAATACTGAGATTATGAGCTGCAAACAAGCAAGTTCTGCAATGCCTCAACTTGAATATATTGGGCACCATCCTGTAGGAAGGCCCTAATTCATCAGAACCCAACAGTGTGTTTAGCACATGTTCTGTGGATTCTTGGCAGGACTTTGTATTTGCATGTTTCTAAGCTGAGCTGGATATGGCAATGCAAGTGCTGCTGAAGACAGCTATGAGGCTGTCATGGGTAGGACAACTATCTTAAGGTGTACCGTGGGGGCAGGATTGGAAAGGAAATTAGCTCCCTCTTGCTTATAACAATAGCGTGCTAATAAAAATCAAAAAGTATATTTTATAGCATTTCTTACTACAAGTGGCTGGAAACATACAGCAGTCTCATTTTTTACCATTTTCTTCAAAATCATATAGTGCAAATTGTGGGAACAGCAATGTAAGCGTGGAAAGGAAGTACATATTCTGTAACCTTTGCTAATATCATACAGAAAGAGTTTTTAAGCAGTAATTTTACCAAAAGGACTGAACGGGAATCAAATATGAAAATAAACATCTTGTTACACTAATGAGGTAAATTTTTTATTCTTCCTTCCTTTCCAGGAATTATGGTTCCTGTAGCTTAAATATTTGGCACCATGTGCTGAGGTTTCAGTGATGAATAATAAATTATGATCTTATGAATTGCATGGTAAAATGTTACCAGCTATTACCTGCTGGTTTCCTTTAATTTTATCTCTTAGAACAGCAACAATATCCCCATGGTTAACATATTTTTCTGATGGATAAATCTGTTAATCCATGTTTAAAATTCAGAGTTTCAAAATTGATCAAATTAAAGGCATGGAGTATATTGATGATGTATGCTGGAAATAATCAAAAAGAATTTTAGGTAAAGAAGGCCCAAACCATTTACAAATTTCTCAAAAGCTTGGAAGTTATTTAAGTGCAGTAATCACAGAATAGATTTAATTCATCCACATCATAGTTGCCAGTGGAGTTAGCACTGCCAAAATCAAATCAGCTACAGCTTTGGTTTTGTTTTTTTTTTACAATATTCATATTCAGCTGTACAAATGCGCAGGCATCAGGTGTGTAAACTGGGATTCCAAAACATAGAATTAGACCTATTTTAAACCCGTTAACATGTGACTCAGGAATTCAGACCTAATCCCTCAATGAGACAAACTCATCTTTTCCTGTGCTCAAGGACATTTGCCAAATGTCTCCCCTGGATTGCACATTACATGAGAGAGAAAGAGGAAGCACAGCAGCCCTTGTGCAGGAGCATGGGGATTAGGGAATTCACCTGGAGGGCTGCAGAGGAAGGAAATCTAGTACTTGCTTCACTGATTTTTAAATGGTCTCATTTTGGAGCAAATGAGTTTCACCTGAAAAGTCTGCTAGGGCTCTACCTCCAAAATAGCCTCACGTTCACTGATAAGCATTTTTCCATGGGCATAGGAAGAGAGATGAGGTCTCATTTTGGCAGAGGACTGTCTCGAGCAAAGGTTGCTCACGGAGAGCATTGTGTAACCCATGTATCTCCTGTTAAAGCGTGAAAGCATCTGGAGCTGACACCCTGTTTCTGCACCACTGGTCACTGCAGCTCTGTCCTGAGCCTGTGTTAGTGGCTGCAGGTTGTGGGAGGCTGAGGTGGTGGGCTGGAATGGGGAGCATTGCATGAGAACAACCATGGGAAAACTTACCCAATGAGCACCAAACGTAACCTAACCAGGGCCTCACAGTGCCTCTGCCCAAACACATTTCAGGAGGAAACAGGCAGCTGCTGGAGACAAGCTGTTTTGTGGGGAGGACTCTCTGCATCCAAAAATGGTGGGTACCCCTAACCCCTGAGGAGTTATGGCCCATGTACAACCCACACTGGAGCAGGGACACACCTGACAGCACTATAGCTCACCAGTGGCGCAGGCTGGAGCAGGGACACTGAGGGAAAGGGCAGCAGAAACCATTAAGCACAGAGCAGCAGAAGTGGTTAAGTTCACAGTCACAGAACGAAGCTATCACACATAATATCTCAACTTCCTACACTGCCTGTCACCTCACCACAGGAATTTTGATGGACTTAGTATAATCCACAGCAAAATAGGGAAAATTGGGACCAGGAAGTGTGGAGGATAGATGGTTGTGTAAGTGTCTGTCTCAGTGTTTATTTTCCTTTTTTTTTTTCAAACTTGAATCAGCAATGAGAGGTTTGGTTTTGTTTGCAGTAAATTAATTCAATTAAAATTACCTGCCTGTAGACTGTTTTGCCTACAACAGAGTCCCAAGCATGTAAAGGTGCCTCCTTCCAGCCTGGAGCTAAGCACCTGGTGGCTCTTAGTACAGTCATAAGCAGCACCCTTTTCTGGGCGTTTTCAAATGATGTGGCATCCTTTTGCAGTTCTGATTTTTCTCAGTTGCAATCTTAGGATTCTGATTTTCTCTCTGCATTGCACACACAATTCAGTCTTAGTGCCTGTCCTTGTGGGATAGGCTTTCCCTAGGCAACAAGGCACTTGAAAGTCTGGTATTTACCATCCCTGTCTTTCTGTGGTTAAGACTGAGGTTCTATTTGTATACTGATATGCCTAAGTACCTTTGAAACATGCCGTAGAAAAAGCTTTGGAAATTGTACACAGTAACATGGATAAAGTTGTTCAGAAGTTTTAGAAAATAAAACCGGGCTAATTCTGAAAGTTTTAACTCTTGCTATGATTCATGCTAAATTTTGTTTTGCAGTTAGGCCTAGTAATGAGTGTTCATGAGTAGTTTAACATAGGTCTGCCATACAATAAGTTCTTGGGTTTTTTTCCTGATCAGGTTCCTCAAACTAAAGGTTATTGTTTTTCAAGCTCTGTTTTTAATGTTTATTTTCCAGTGGGGGCAAAGTTTTTCATTTAAACCTATCTATCTTTAGTAGCTGATGAATATAGTCACTAAAGAACAGTTAGGATATTTCTACAAGACGCGTATTCAGTGACTAAGCAGAAGAGAAACTTTCTTCCTGAGATAGAGATGTAATGCAAATCATTCTTGTTCCCTTTTATTTAGACCATTGTAATGAAACAAAAGGTCTGCTTTATGAATGCAGTAACAGCGTATACCCTCCAGACATCTGCATGTTCTTTCATTCCTACCTAGGGTGAGTCAGCTTCCTCTGTCTTCAAGGCTAGGAAGTGAGCTGTTGAATGAATAGTGATGCTTACTGCTACTCAGAAAAGAGGTATTAAAATACACAGCTTGCATCATTAAAATTTATCATCACCGTTTCACAAGAAGTAGGGACAGATCCTTACTGTAGTTTCACTTTTCCTTAATATATGGGTAAAATAAACTTCTAGAATTAGCTTCTGCTTCAATACAGTTTTATCTCTATTTAAATTGGCTGTTGTATGGGCCAACCCTATGTTTAGCTACTTCTACTCTTGACTAATCTAATGTAGAGATGGAGAGCTTTGATTCATTTTTTATTGCTGGCTGGCCCTGCTTCTGACCTCTCTGTCTGACCCACTTTGAAATGCTTATGAGCTCCTAACAGGCGTAGCTGGGTGACAAATCCTTGGTTTTGATCCTTATTCTGTGTGGTGACTAACATTTGATCTCACAAATGTGTGGTATCTGTATAATATCTGATAAAATATTGGAAAATCACTACTGAAGTATTTCAGTGGAAGGAAGGAAATCCATTCTTGTATGCTTTGTTGGTTTTCTGTAAGCAGATGGCTAAAACATCAGCAGGCAATGTCAGAGGTAAAGACAACCAGTTTCACGCTAACTAGAAGAGCATGGAGGAGTGATGCTGCCCATGCGTTTCAGACACGATCCTCTAATTTATGTGCATTGCTGCCTTAGAAATGCTTTTGGCTTTGCTTTGCATTTGATGCTTTCAGTCACAAGGTTTGGCTCTAAACTGGGCAGCTGAATAGGAAGCTTCTGTCTTTGGGAAAGGGCTGTATAGATACATTTCAAGCAGTACTCATGAATATCTTCCCTGACATATCTTATGGATGGTTTGGAAGAAAGTGAGATGTACTGGAGTTAAAGGGGTTTGTTGTTTAAAAGAATGGTATTGAGCAATTGCCAGCATTGTAATACTTAATCATTATTAAAGAATGATATAGTAATAAGCACATTAATCTCATCAGACTGATTCTTTGCAAAATGCTTCTTCTGTCTGTTCATCAGTTCTTCAAATATATAAAACGTAAGGAAAGAGTTAACAGGATCAGGCAGAAACAAACCTTTAAATTCTGTCAGTTAAGCAGCTCTGGCTGTGTACCTCAGTATGTTCTGTTTTACTCTATTGTTTGCTGTTTGATGACTCGTCCCTTGAACAGCCGCAGGATAGGCACATATTCTGAAGGTGTAGTGCACATCATTTGCAAAATTAGTCATAAACAGCCCACATATGCAAACTGTAATCTATGCATAAACATTAAACATCCCCTAAGTTCCATGAAGGAATTTATCTTTGCCAAATACATGGCGAGTCTGTGAATTTAAATGAGCTTTCAGAGCCCTGCACTGAAACCGTGGCAGCAAAGCAGTGCTTTGAGGTAGCTTTAATGTTGTTTGGAGATGAAGGTGACCGGCTAGATGCTAGCTCTGCGTCCACAGAGCTACTCAGCAGCAAATGAGCTGGGCACACTGAGGGTGCACAACACAGCATATTTAGCCTGAAAGCCATTATGTCTATTTCAGTTGAAAGCCTACATCGGCTCTACTGCTCTTGCTAAGTGAGCAAGTCATGCCACTGATGTTTTGCTATTGCAAAATTTTTTGAAGGCAAGTTGCCCCATTCTCAAGGCACAACTGGAGCTCAGGGCCAGTTTGGGGAGGGCAGCCTCTCTTCCCCAGAGGCTCCTGGGCAGCACTGCAGGGACAGATCCCTGTCTGGTCCCTCCACTGGGAGCGGCTTTGCAGCTGTGGCTTTGCTGGTTGGCCTGGCCCCAGCTACAGCTCCCGTGAAACTGCTGCCGTGTCTGTGTCTGGCCACAAGTCCTTGAGTCCAGCCCTGGCCCCCGACCTGCAGCTGGCTTTGTGAGCCTGCCTGGGTCTCATCCTGGTCCTGGTCCAGTCCCAGCACCTGGGTGGATATGTCTCATCACCGTGGGCAGAGCTGGTGACCTGGGCCCTCGGCAACCACCCTGTGCCCACCCACTGGCCTGACAGTGGGACTGAGCCCTGCCCTGCTGACAGCCCACACACAGGGCTCCATATCTCACAAGGACAGCTCCTGGACACCTGTAGCTTCAAAAAGACTCCATGAGGGCGTTCGCGTTCCATGGCCATGGACGTAGTGAGGACTGAGAGGATGGTGCTTTCAATCCACTTCTGTGTTATAGCCTCAAGCTGTGCCAGGGGATGTTTATATTAGACATTAGGAAGAATTTATTTATGGAAAAGGTGATTAGACACTGGACTGTCCAGGGAGGTGGTGGAGTCACCATCCCTGTAGGTGTTTCTGGAGGGACTGGACATGGCATTTAGTGCCATGGTCTAGTTGACATGATGGTGTTAAGTCATAGGTTGGACTTAATGATCTCAGAGGTCTTTTCCAGCCTGATTGATTCTGTTATTCTATTGATTCTCTGATATTGATACTGGTTCCTTGCCAGCCTTTAAATTTCACCTAAGGAGTCATGAAAGCAAAAAAATCTAATGGTTCTGTGCTTGGGGAATTGAAAAAAATGATTTTCCATGGGGAAAAATAAATCACAACTGAATGTTGTTAGAAATGGGGAACCCTTTAGGAGGCTATTAATGAACAGGTAAGAGTTCATAGTTCTGTTGTCAGAAAAAATGTCAGCTGTGGCGTAAAACCTGCACTAGCACAAGTGAAAGCAAAAGCAGAAATTAGATATGTAAAAAAGTGGTTCAATATGACAAAAGTTTGTGATATGTAGGATAATCCATTTCTGGTTTTGTCAGGGCCAATAACAGTGTTTCGGAAGTATTCCAGGGAAAAGCCATCATAACAAAGGGGCTGCCACTAGGTGGAAAGACTATAAACAATTAGTATGAAATAAAAGATGCTGCTATGATGGTTTTGTGTTTGGAAAGAAGTAGAGTGATGTACACAAAAACTTGGTAGGAAATTGAGTCATGAAAATGTTGTCCCTTTTTTAACTGCGAACAGGTTTGAGTTTAAGTAACATTCCGAAATCAGTAAATTTCTGTAAGATGTTTGATGCAGTGTTGCTCAGCATAAAAGTGCTGACACTCCCCATCAAAAGAGCACAGTCTAATGAATTTTGAGTGGAGTAATAAAATTGTCCATGGGAATGTTCAATGAATTGACCTGTGTGTCATATTCTGCAAGAATCACATCTCATTGTTTTTGCTATTATGTAGTTTGTATTAATGATCTAGGAGGTGTGTGAAGACATTCATAGACAATCATTTTTGCAGAAAACACAAATATTGGTCTGATAGTAAATACCACAATATGGGATATTTTATAAACAATATTAATCAAGAGAGTTCATAATAACTGTCGGAAGAGTCATAATTCTAGAAGCGAAGAGTATGGGCCATAGCTGGGATATTGTAAGGCTGCAACTTTGAAAAATATTTTAGAGACAGTAGGAGACAGGAAACAGCAGAGGGGGAACTCCTGGGATGTTACAGCAGAAAGTTGCACAGTGTAAGTCATGGACATATGGAGGAGAATAAAGCAAGTGAGTATGTGTGTGTATATCTTTGTTTACTGGAGCAAAATGTTAGGATTTCTGTCAAAAAAACTTTAAAAAAATGTTTGAAGTTAGTTGAGGATTTTGAGAAGACAGGGTAAAAAGTACTTAGGAGCAGGAGGTTTTTGGAGCCAACTGTTTACCTGATCAAAAAGAAAGTTGTCTGAGCAGTGTTTAACTTTACAGGGAAAAGACTATGGATGTGATCTTGAGCTGAGAAAGATATAGCAGGGCCAAGACTTCACAGTATAAATGCAGAACACATTTTTAACAGTTTCTAACAGTTCAGCTGATTAACCACTAGAACAGACTGCTGAGGAGTTGATGAGTTCTCCATCTCTTGATGTCTCTGTAATCAAGATTGAATACCTTTCTTGGTGTGTATGACTAAAATCAATTTATTGGCCCGTGCACAAGAAAGAAAAATAGGCTAAATTTAAGGGCATAACAGCACTTTATTTTTAAAAATCTTCTCCCCTCCCAGTTAGGAGTCAAGTTAGATTTAAGAAAAAACATTTGCAACTATTTATCCTGTTAAGCATATTTAAGAGAAAGTTCATGAGGTCTGAGTAAAGAGTACCAGAATTTGCCAAACAAGTACCCTGTTGATTACCATCTCTATCAGCCACGTGGCTGTTTCATCATTGTGTGATCAGGAATCACAAGATTCCTTTCGTGTAGGTTATTTCTTTATACAATTCAAAGGCAGCTGAAAATTTATTTTTATTTGTGTTTATTTGTAAACTTTGTTGTGAAGCAGGATGCCTGTATAGGCTAATTGCTGTTCGAGCTCTTACTGTTGACTTACTGACCTGGTGTGTCAGGTTTGCTAAATAGATTATTAGACATATGCTACAGAAATCTGAAAACATACCCACTCCACAGAAAAGGAGAATTCAATATTCAGTGCCCTAAATAACACTGAAAAGGACAAAAATATACCTAGATGGGATTATAGGGACAAAACTATTCCTGTAATCCTTTATTGGTCTGCAAATATGTAGTTTTTCTGCAGACTTCTTCAGCATCAGGAGAAGCTGAACAACAAAGATGGACATTTCTTCCAGTAAGACCAAAATTTAGACCCGCAGTTCCCTCCATAGATGAGAGAGAGTTGCTCCCTCAGGAATTCAGTATTAGATACTGTGAATTCCCTTGGAGGACAGTTTCTCTCCATTGACAGTAAGGTACTAATTTAAATGTAGTGTGTCCTATCAAACTACCTTTTTTTCCACATAATGACATTCTGTTGTCTGTATTATTCAAGAGCTCAGACTAGATGGAAGAATATTTGGCCTTTAAGTCTGTAAGTTTTTAGCATTATGGTACAGTAAACAGTTGATAGTTGTGTAATCTTGGACAAATGAGTGAATTGGTATTGGTAGTTTACATAACAAAACAGGAATGAACAAATAAATAAAACATTACTGCCTCAGGCCGAGAAGAGGTTGATTTGTGAAGTATGCACTTAAAAAAATGTACTGTACCAAGCATTTCAGGGTATTTTGCTTGTTTGTTGCATAACAACAGCATGATCTCCATTGTGCAAAATACTCAAATGCAGTTGTCAACCTTGCAAAAAGCAACAGTGCTTATGTTCTTTAACCGAGCTATGTTAACTTAATTTAGCTAAACAAACTAACTAGAGTTTATCAAGCTTTGGAGGAGTGATGTGTAACTGGAGTCATTACTAAAGTCATCTCTATGATTCAGGGGAAGTTCTGACAAAGAAATCAACTTGGATGTGAGAGATTGAGAGAGCAGGAACTCAACAGTTTGACATATACCACTGAAAATCATCAGTGGAGAATCCAAGGATGGCTATTTTCTGTCCTTCTACTGGGATCCAGATGGAAAAGAGAGCAGTACTTAACACTACAGTATTGAAGGACACTATAATGTTGTATTCAGTATAGATTGTGGGCTCTGTCTTTTAGACCTAGGACTTAAAAGATCTCAGCTACAAGTGACTTTGGTGGTTGAGAGGAAAGCACAGCACCGGAGAACGTGGACAGTCTGGAGATAGTCTTGTGTGCATGAATCCCATGTATACATGGGTTCTAAGGTCATGTTGGTTATATTTTAGGGAAGGACATTTGTGAGGAGATTTTCTTTTTTGCCATGCCATAGCAGTTTCTCTGTAGATGTGAAGGACATTTGTGAGGAGATTTTCTTTATTGCCATGGCATAGCAGTTTCTCTGTCACCAGATGCAGGTGTTCTTATTTTCAGTCTGAAGACCTTTAAATGTGTCTTGACCTGCATACTGAATTTGACTTTTTTCTTACAGACTATAGCTCTGAGAGTGGCTCCTCTGTCTACTACAAAGAAGCAAGTGGTTTTGTCTCGAAGTCAGTGTCTTGTATGTCAATTCACTTAGATTTTGATGTGTAGATTTTCTGTCTTTTTGAGAGAATGATGCAGAATGGGATGTATTATCAAATAAAAAGCCAGCATAAACATCAGTCTTGATTTGTGGTGTTTCTCACATTGTGCCGGTCTGCAGGAATTTCAGTGCACAGCATCAGATACTACAATCTGATTAGTGATTGGTTTTGATCCTTTCACTATGCTCCTTTGAGCCACCAGAAGTGACAAAACATGAAGGAAAAGACGTTTTTAAGTGCTTTGCATTTCCTAGGATCTTTTAGCAGAAAGAGAGGGAACAATGTATTTGTAACCATTTAGTATCTGTTCAGCTGACATGCCCAGCCCCAGTCTTCATAGATAGTTGAGATTCAGCTTCTTTGACAATTGTCTTTTAGTGAAAGAAGTAAAAAATAACAATCTACATTATCACACAAGGGATAACTTCAGGATTGAAATCTGAGTGCTCACAGCCTGCATGATGGAGAGGGTGGCTGATGGCTGCAGGTGCAGCTGGCATGGCAAGGTGTTCTCCAGTGTGCTTCATCAATTGCAGTTCTCTAAAACGCTGCAGGTGCAGCTGGCATGGCAAGGTATTCTTCAGTGTGCTTCAGCAATTGCAGTTCTCTAAAATCCCCTGTGGTTGTGACCTTCTCTTTTGTACAGTGGAAATGAAGGAGGGAAAACATTCTTTGGCAGGAATTCTGGTGTGGCGAACAGTTTCACCAGGATGTTTAAGTAGAACAGAATAGTGGTCTGACCTGGAAAGAAAAAGGAGGGGAAATATCCCATCTCTCCTGATGTACCTTACAGAATTAGGGCATTCTCTTTTTCCTTTCCTCATGTGATTCTTTAGCTTGTAGTTGACTCTATGTGGCTCCTATGAAAAGTTTTTCTCTTGTGTTTTGTATTGCTTCCTTGAAAACTTTTGTTGCACTTCTCTATGACCTTTTGCAAGCTTCTCTGGGTTTCAAAGGCATAAGCAGTAACCTGGATGTTGAGTGTCTGCATCACTGTGTGTCTGGAATCATAACAGTTGTAGGAAGATAGTGAACTAGGTTGCATTTACTAGCCAGGAGTATGGTGATATAAAATTGAAGCTAAGACCATTCACCTCTTCATTAGCTGTTTAATTATAATCATTAACAAGTGCTGACCCATTCTGTACATCTCAAAACAAGAAGTTGCTGTTAGATAAAGAAAATCATTAACAAGTGCTGACCCATTCTGCACATCTCAAAACAACAAGTTGCTGTTAGATAAAGAGCAATTTGGAAGAGCAAGTTTTAATTACAGAAAAAAAATCCATTGGTTGTACAGATAGTCTTTATAAATTAGCAAAATACCTCCACCAAGGACCAGTGGAAATGAAACCTTTCCTATGAACATTAGCAGTGAAAATATATCGGTCTCTTGGATGTGAACTTGCTTAAATGCCTAAACATAGTAAATTAATCTTGCATTTAAGAAATAAAGTCACATTAACATTTGGATGAAAAGTCAATTGTCTATATTCATCTCAGTTGCAGTGTGTCAAATCTGAGATCCTGGCAGTAGGAAACAGTACATCTTATTTTATTCTTGCCTCCTTTAATCAGGCTAGAGACAGGTGTGCTTTACCTTCAATATCTACTTCATGACTCATCTTACTCTTTATGTGATATGCCTTAGTACACAAAATAAACAGTCCATACCTATATGTATCAAAATTATTTTCAGATCTGATCAAAGTGGGTAAAAAAGAAAGTTATTAGTTTAATATTACTTGGCAACTAATCAAGATTCTGTCTTGATTCACTCATATAGGAGGGTTTTACGAAGTGTGCGCAGGATCAGTTTCACCCGGCCTCGTGTAACTTCATGCTATGCTTACAAATGCAGAAATGCTGTGAGGAATGTGAACTCTTCATTCTGCAAGACAGAGATAGATAGCTGAGGTAGCTGCAAATACCAGAAGAGTCTATAGCACTGTTATTGCCATGCTCTACTCAAGGTCATTAGACCAGAACAGAAGTAATTATCCCAACAAGAGAATTGGATTAATGGTTACACTTCTTCTGGTCCTTTCATGAATAGAACTGCAAACTCTGCAAAAATACACTTTGTGAACCAAAGAGAATGCATCATTCTGAGTAACACCTGCAGATCATGCACATTTTGAGGTCATCTTTTGTGGCATAGCTATTTCTCTCCCTGACTCCCTGACTCTGTCAAGGGCTTTTTCACGTCTTCCCTTTCCTCACTGGTTCAGGGTTCTGTGGTTTGTGCTTGGCTAGAATTAGTCTTTCCACTCTGCCTATGAGAAAAGGGAACATTCTTGTTCAGTTTCAAGATGGAGTATGATCAAAGCAAGAAGGGGTTTTTTTTGCAGAGTTCTTGTTGATCTGTTTTCCAGAGAAGTAGGAACTCGGTGTAGAGCTGTAAGAGGTAAAATGGGCAAATGAAAAGTGCTGATGTAAGAGAGCTTCACAAGAGGAACACTGTAACACCAAGAGATGAGGAGGAAAAAATATCTAGGGTTTGTGTATTTCTTTTTGGTATTCAATTTGCTTTTAGGTTAATATTTTAAAATAAATATTATTTTGTCGCATGCCATATTAAAGTAAGGGGAGAGTACATATCAAAATGGTCTGCAAAATTTCAGCATTTTCAATATGGTCTGTGTCTGTATTTTATCTTTTATTTTCAGTCCAACACCTGCTGAAATTATGGCAAAACATTTAAAATACACTTAGGAAAAAAAAAAGATTTAGCCTATTCTTGCATGAATTAGACTGTATTTCCATGAAAAGTCCTCTGGACTGTCCTTGCAGCTCTTGTTTTATTTGCTGCAATCCTGCTCAGATATTGGATAGATTATATAACTTCTTGAGATGGTAAGTTTTAGCCTAAGCTTTTTCTAATATGCACAAAACCTTGAAGAAGGTTGGTATCACTTGGAAATGTGTGTATAACTCTATTACATTCTTCAAAGAACTGATTACTTTTGGAGGCCATGCCAGGCCTGAGTGCAAGCCTCGTCAAAATGCTCTGTAGTATTGACAATAGTGTGGACCTTGCACAGGATTGCTACCACACTAATTCTATTCTCCTTAAAGAAATTGTGGACATTTCATTTTAAATTTCAGGAGCGTCTTCTGCTTTCTTTACTGCCTGCTCACATTGCCATGGAAATGAAAGCAGAGATCATTCAGAGGCTACAAGGTCCGAAGGCAGGGCAGCTGGAAAACACCAACAACTTCCACAACTTGTATGTCAAAAGGCACACCAACGTCAGGTATTGTGCTGTAATAAAATGTATCAACAACATTCAGGAAAAAAAATTGAAAAGAAAGTGTTAAGGGAGCAATTAAGAAAAGAATTGTTTTAATATGCTTTTCAACAGCTTAATGTTTAGTGTCCATTAATTTGATCAAATGCTGAAAATTCCCTGTTCCAGAAGAGCCACAAAGGTGATAATATGAAAGAGTTGTTTAGAAAAAACCACACATTAACAGGTTTTTTTTCGTAATATTTTCATGTTTCAGGTTAAATGACCAAATCCTGCTATCATTTATCCCAGTCAAAATTGTAATTTGTGTCAATTCTATTATTCTGATTTCGTAATTTTCTTCACTGGAACAATTTCTTAGGTTTTATAGTGTGTAAATTGAGGCATAGGTATTTTACACAGTAGCTGAGATAAAATATTCTGCTGATGGGTCTAATTATTTATTAATTATAAATTTCTAGTAGTCAGAAAAATAACTCACCATTTATTCCAAACATTCTTTCTTCTGTAAAAGTTTGGGGTTTTGTGATTGGACAGTAATTTCCAATTTCCAAGTAATTTCCAAGAATGTCATTCAAACTATTGAGTGACATTCTTGGAAATTACTTTGGTGCAAATATTGCAGGACTTTTGAGGAAGTTCATTTTCACTTGCAAGCTCAAGTCCTCTTTGAAATAATTGCCATTAGCATATTGCTGATTTGTGACTTGGTAAAATATTTCTATTTTTTAATACACTGTACTAAATATAAGTATAGAATGTCTACAAATGCCTATAAATATAGGTATACCTATGAAGGTAATACCTGAGAAGGTAATACCTAGAAAGATAAATATAAGTATGTATTACCTCTAAACACAATACCTGTAAAGGTAAATGTAGGTTTACCTATAAATATACTTGTATTTATTGCTCTACGTTTAGCAGTGGCTGTTTTGGGTACAGACATACCTCTGAAGTCCAGAATGCCTTCTTTCAGGTTTTGCTGTTGACTGATAGATCTCAAGTCCTGCAGGAGGAAACTGTGACCAAGATTCTGTTCATTTCTATTGCAGCATCTTGTATGCTGATATCGTGGGGTTCACTCGCCTGGCCAGTGACTGCTCACCTGGGGAGCTGGTGCACATGCTAAATGAGCTGTTTGGCAAGTTTGATCAGATTGCAAAGGTAAGTTTCTATGGGCTGCTGCTGTTAGTTTAAATAAGTAAGTCGTCTTTAAAATATTTGTTCTTCCTGGAGACTTCAGGCAGCATTTCTGAGATTTTGGCAGGAAGATTGGATTTGAAACGTGTGAAGAAAAAAGTCTGGTACTGGTCTGAGTGCAACCGTGTGTTTCTGCCAGTGACAGCCTGTGAAACCCAAGATAGCTCTCTCTAATAGGACCAATAGAGACAGCTCATGGAGTCCAATAAAACTTAATGGCAGATGAACAGTTCTTTAAATAGACTTTTTACAATAACCAAGATTAAGAAACTCAGGATAGAAAAGTATAAGCCAGTTTTCTGATGTCTGAAAAAGCATTTGAGAGACTGGAGGAGAAGAGAGGCAATTATAATTACTGACCACAGTCTCTTGATTACTCAGGAAAAGATTCGAATACAATCAGAAGATTTTCTTCTGTTCATTTAGGTGTAGTTTTAATAAAAATTACATCAAAAGTCATGTGTGAAGGTGAAATCAGAAACACCAAACCAAAAATTTCATATGTTTTTTATTAGTTCTTGAGAGACTGGAGGAGAAGAGAGGCAATTATAATTACTGACCACAGTCTCTTGATTACTCAGGAAAAGATTCGAATACAATCAGAAGATTTTCTTCTGTTCATTTAGGTGTAGTTTTAATAAAAATTACATCAAAAGTCATGTGTGAAGGTGAAATCAGAAACACCAAACCAAAAATTTCATATGTTTTTTATTAGTTCACTGTTGTCTGTGTGAAGGTGAAATCAGAAACACCAAGCCAAAAAATTAGTATGTTTTTTATTAGTTCAAAAAACTGTTGTCTAGTATTGGCTTAAAATAAATAAAAATCTTTACATTGCCTTAGAGTATAAAATATAGAAATACTATTATGATTGCTGGTTTCTGGAAGTATTCCACAGTGCATCTTCAAAGATATAAGTGTGGAAGGCTAGGTCTTTTGATTTCATATTTCAAACAAAAAGGCTTTATTTAGATTGAGTACATGATATTTTGGCTCAGTTCTTTAATCTCAGGTGTGAACAACACTGCATATATATGTTTTAGTTTTGCCCATTAAGGACCATAACAGATGGAGAGATCATCTGCACAAAACTCTGACAGCACTTCTGTTTTAGCAAGACAAATCCTTCTCTACTGAAACAAGCTTAAGTAGAATGATTTTGCTAATATCATTTAAGTCAATCTTTGTAACAGTAACCCTTTATTTATGTAATTCAAGTTGAAAGTGACCATCTCACCTTGCTTTTTCCTCCAGGAAAATGAATGTATGAGAATTAAAATCTTAGGTGACTGCTATTACTGTGTTTCTGGACTACCTATATCTCTTCAAAATCATGCCAAGAACTGTGTGAAAATGGGACTGGACATGTGTGAAGCCATTAAGTAAGTGCCAAACTTATTGTTAAATATTCAACAATAAAAATCTCTCTTCTATCTGTATCTATGCTACTCTTGAAACATTCAGACCTGCAGTACTTGGCATGTTTCACCACAAGGTCCAGCATGGTAATCTGGGTCTCAGCCTCAGCAAAGAAATGTTTTAAGTTGTTGACTCTGTGATCAGTACACCATAAAGATGATTGATGGCCTGGAACATTGCTCACTAGTAAAGGGAGAGCACAAAGAAGATGGAGCCAGGCTTTTCAGTGGTGTCCAGCGACAGGGCCAGAGGCTATGGGAACAAACTGAAACACAGAACATTTCCTCTGAACATTAGGAAGCACATTTTTCATTGTGAGAGTGACTGAGCACTGGCACGGGTTGTCCAGGAAGGTTGCAGAGTTTCCAGCCTTGGAGATGCTCAAAACCCAACTGGTACAGCCTTAAGCAAACTGCTTTAACTGCCCTGTTTTGAGCAGGAGCATGGACTGGGCAGTCTCTAGATGTCCCTTCTGACCTCAGCTATTCAGTGACTCTGTGATTACAAGATGGTAAATATACCAATAGACATCACTTAGAACTTGGAAGCTGCTTTTTGCAGAGTCACGATGCTGACACTCGCCTGTGAGTCAAACAGCTCTGAGAGAGGCCAGAGCTCCTGGCTCTTGCTGAATCTTGAGTTCAGTGGTGGTCAGGAGGAGTTGCTTATGCAGAATTAAGATGCCTCAAGCCCTGAGCCTGTGGAGTGATTCTCAGCATGTCCACTATAGATGTTTCCAATGGCTTAGAGATTCCTGGGCTGAGAGGCCTATTTCCCATCTTGTCAGATAAGCAATTAAATATGCCTGTATTACTAGACCCCAGGTTAAGGTTTAATTTCACCTTCCCTGTAAAGGTGAGGACTTTCTTAAAAGTTTTGCTGGTTAACATATTGAGAATTCTGTGCTTATTAACAGTATTTTGGATTTGTGGGTGACTCTATGGCCCTAATTTCTTTCCCAATAATAAATGTGCCTGTTCTATCTTTGAAACAGAAAACAGAACAAAGAATTTGACAATCCTAATATGGTTGCATTTGAAATAGCAGTTGTAACGTTTTTCGAGTAACTCAAGTAACAGGAGGCTTGGTATGCTTGTGAAACAGGAAAAAGAAATATGATTGTATCTGGTGGATTAAGACTTGTAAGAAAGCTGAGGATACAGCTACAGGCACACTTGAGGAATCCTCTAGTTTATTATTGAAGAGTAGGTTGGGAATGGACTGTAGGCAACTGGAGCAGTTCTGATGATGACGGCACTTCAAAAAAGTCTTGCAAAAGGGCAGCTTTGCTGCCCTCAGCTCTACATTTGACTGCTGTCAGAGCTCTCAGGGCAGAGTAGAAATAACTCTTTCACAACCTGCCTGCCCTGGCTGAGTTCTGCCACCAAAGCTGGATAAGTTTCAGTATGAAGGTACTTAAACCTAGTTTGGATGTCTGAAGGATCTTAAACCTGCCTACACAGAAACTTGACCTCAGTAGTATAGTTTATGTGTTAAGCAAACGTCTGATTCTGTTAGGCTATTTAGAAAACATTTTGTGGGGAAAGGACAACTAAAAAGCCGTTCACCTCTTTTTTTAACCAAAGTCAGATAATTAATTATCTGTAATTCATACCCAAAGTTCTTTTTTGATTTTAGGGATTAAACTTCTGCAAATGGTTACTTATAGCAGTTACCATTAGTGGCACAAACGTCTATTCTGTAGAAAAACTAAGTTTCCTGTGACTAAAATTCCAGTATGTCTAGGTGAGCTACACTTTGCAAAAAGTATGTATCCTGGTGGAGGTCTGAATATTTGAGAGTCATCTGTGTGATTTGTTTTTCCTAACCAATTGGCCTTTGATTTTAAAATTTGGTATGCTTTTCTGTAAGTTTCAGTTGCAGTTCTGATGTTTTTGCCCAGATCACATTTACTGCTGTCCAGAAATTGGCTTGTCCTTGTGAGGTGTGTGTGTGGTGTGTACCTCATCACGAAATGGATAGATATGTTGAACAGTGTTAATCTCAGTGATTAATTAAATAGCCTTACAAAATTATTCCTCCAATCCATAACTAACTTCATATGTGTGTAATTGTAGTCACAGAAGGGTTTTGCCTCTCAGTTGCCTGGTCTTGTGATTCAATCCAAGGTACTTAGTGTATGGTTGGGTTGATTAGTGTTAATTGGGTTCTTTTCCTTTTAATGTGTTCACATAAAATGTGTGCTATTTGTGGAAACTAGGATTTTGATCTCCTTGCTTTAGTGATCTTTTGCAAAACTAACCCCAGTACAGGAATCAGATTGCTGCATTTTCTAAAATGTTTTTTCTTCATCCATATATGGTTGTACCTTAACACTGTGTCCAAAGAAATCTTTTTTAAATAGTAATTGGATACTTCTCCTTGCCAAGCATTAAAATCTACAGATTTGGTTGTCTTCTCAGTTGCTTTCACTGGATGCTTTCTCTTTTTCAGTTAGATATACTAGAACAATATTATAATTAAACTGTTTGCTTCTCTAGCATATTGGGGACTAAAGCTACTATCTCTTCAGTAGAGCTGTTGGTAAAAGGGTGTCAGTCCTGACGTTTTGGCCCCCCCTCCTTGGTTGGCTTAAAAATGATTGGGTTTTTTTCCCCCCAACCTTTGAGTGAAAATAAGAGCTTTCTGGTTTACATTTCAAAAGATCTGTGTGCTGTGTGAGAAATATGAGTTAAAAGCGTTTGCACAGAGTTTCTGGTCAACCTGTTGCTTTATTACTGAAGAGAAAAAAGTATAGGAGGTTACAGGCTGGTGTAAAAACAATGCTAAGCGCGAGCCATAAAGTGCCCTTCACAAAGAGCCAGAAGTGTAATTTCACACAGCATAATGCGGTGCTTTACTTGAGCACAGAGAGCAATCTGTCAGTTCCTCACACTTCAGAACTTCCCAATTTTCTTTGAAATAACTTTCTGCTCAATCTGCTATCAAGTATGTTCATTGTTAGTGCTATATGATCAGGTTCTCCTTGGTAAGAGCAGCCTTACGGGCTAGAAAATTGTATGTTAGTTGTATGGCATATTTTGATTTGACTTTATTACCGTAGTCAGAAGCCACAACAATCCTGTGGACAGATGTCTGAGTAGCACAGCTTGATACAGAAGAAGTGAGGAATCTGTACCCCATGTTTTCAAATGCTTTCCAAGTATTATGTCAAGTGGTGCAGCCTGCAGGTGAATAAAAATTGCTGATTATTAATCAGCTCCATATTTTGTTGCATGATTGCTTCATCTTTGTATGGAAGCATGTCATGACATACTTATGTGGCCTGTAAAATTAGAAGTAGTAATACTCTTGCTATTGGAAGTGTGTCACTTAATATGTTCGATTCACTCTATCTAAAATACCTTTTTTGTCAGATATGAATCTTTATTATATTCAGTCACTGAGGTGTAAGCTGACCTATCAGTGCCTGAGCTACTGAAATAGAGGAATTTCCTGTTTAGATTAAGACTTCTGTTTGGATTTTACCACCTGAATATGGTTTCAGTTCCAGTTCTCTTTGAAGCAAAAAAGGAGGAATTCTGCCACATTGCCAGGTGATCTGTAGTACAGTCTTATTCAGTCTTGTTACCTAATGATGTGTAGCTCCATTTTGAGCAATTAAGCCTCACTGTGCTATGGATTGTTTCCATTTAAACATGGATCATAGTCCCATTAATTGCTTTGCTTCTCTGCTCTGAGTTGGAACAAATCCAGTGTTTCTTCCAGTCTGCAGCCTGCCTGCCCGGGGTGGGGTGCTTGTTGGAGTGGGATCCGGACCTGGAGAAACGATGAGTCTCAATATGAGTATGGTCGTTCTCCTTTATTCTTAGTACTTACAAGATATATATAGACATTCACACAGAGTACGCGAACGCAGCGGATACATGATTGGTTTATTGCCCCTGTCCAAGTGTCCAGGGCAAACTTATGATTGGAGCAAGCAGGTGTCTGTCCACATTCCAGGATGTTCTCAGGAATTCCAGGGAGCTTGTTGACACCAGACTCAGAGCCGGTCAGAGCCAGCTCTGCCAGGCAGAGCTCGCTCCTTATCAGCAGGTTCAAGGCTCAGTCACAGCTGCTGTAGGCCTTACACCACACTACAAGCTGGGTTGTCAGCTCCAAGGAAATCATGTCCCTTTTCGCAGAGCCATTCCTCCACAGGTGCTCACCTTATCAAGCCACTGATGCCAGTGCTTACCTTAACTGGGTGCTTCAAGGCTAGAACTTAATCTGTTAGGGCAAAATATCTTTGTGTGTGAATATGTGTTGTTTTCCTTCAGCCCATACTCCACTCCCTTGTCTGTCTCATGACTTCCTAATTTATGTGTTTCTCGGCCACACGTTCTCAAGGACTGACTTTGATTTGGTGGCATGAAATGAGTTCCAGTTCAGAGGAAACTGAAAGAAACTATTGGATGAGATAGTTATACCATTTTGAACTCTAGATACAAAACAAAAGGATTTTTTTAGGCAGGATTTCATTCCTGCAGGTCTGATCCAAAAGGGCACTATGTTTTTAAAGCTGGCAGTTTGCAGGGGACTAAATGATCAAGGTTCACCAATTGTGCTAAAGTGTGTAAGACAGGACTAGGTGAGTCTTACATATCTTGGTCCAGAATTAGAGATTAATAAAGCTCAGGTAAAGAGAGTAGATGACCTGAACTCTTGCTTGTCTGGAGTATTCCTACAGCTGCCTGTAAGCTAACTTATACTCTGAAAAAAGTATAATCCTTACAAACTCAAATTTCAGGTTGCAATAGGAAAAATACAGTCTTGATGAGTATTTTGACTGCCTAGCCAGGATGGGTACAGACTGTGGTGTGCTGAGGGAAACCAGAGAGACTGTGGAAGCAGAAAATGAAATAAAAGCGAGAAGTTTCAGATATATTTGTGTAGGTAAGGCAAGTGTCCTATGGGGGTGTGATAAACTACATTCTTAGATGCATTCAGTGCCTGCGTCGTTATAGCAATTGCTCAAGGGGCACAGGAGAGAAGAAGTAGTAAAGCCTAATTTGGTCCAGAATAACAGTGGTAATTTAAAGCCTTCTGTGGTTTCTTTAATTTGTGAGACAGAAGAAAAGATTCAGTTCTGGTACATATTCTACTTGCTCCCCTCCTTAACTCTTGAGAGCTTATTATAAAGCAGACTTTATTCTGCTTGCTCTGCAGAATATGGCAGGGCAGCCTTTCAACAAGCACTCCTAGAGGATAAATGTTCCTCTTCCATTCTCCTGGAGGATAAATGTTCCTTTTACATTTTGCCCAGTTTTGTAAAACACTTTTTTTCTGAAGTGCTAAGCTTGTGTCATATTCCCTGTGCAGAGCAAAGTGATGTTTGTCATTTGCCAACTGCTTACAAAGATCATTTACAGGCAGTTCATTTTCAAGTGTGTCAGCTGCACAAGAATGGTGTAAAATGGCAAAGTGAAAAGAAATACCAATAAACACTTGATAGAGATTCTTTCAGTCAGATAGAAATTCTCTTCAGAATTTCAATTAAAATTCTTTCAGTCATGCTCCTGTTACTTTCATTTCCCAGAAAAATAACACTTGAGAGCTCCTGCCTAAATGTAAGATTTACCATATCAAATTAAGCTTGTTAAGTTCAATGTTCCCTTTCAAAAAATATAAGAAATAAGAGAAACAGGCGAGCTTAATTCAGTAATTAAGAAGGTACAGAGCTGATGATTCTCATCCCTGAGATTGAAGATATTACTAGAACTATGAACCTGGCATGTATGCAGGAGCCATTTGGGTTCCTTATTCTATAGCTGTTTCTTCCATTAACAGCCTGAATTTCTCCAAGATAAATGCATGTGCATGTTCCTCATTACTGGTTAGTTTTGGGTCCACATGAATTAGGGTTTAAATGCATAAATCCATTATGATCTTCCCGTTTCTTAGAGCTGTATAAGCCTGTAGATATCTGTATTCATTTCATAACTCTTTACAAACACAGTTAGGTACTCATATGACACATGTCAGAAAATATTCTGGTTTTTTGACCTTACTCACCCACCTGTGACTCACAAGAGCTTCTTCTGGAAAGATAAATACCTATATTATATGTAGGGTGCTTCTGAGATTTGGACTGGGGTGATCAGATGCTTAACTCTGTCACTGGAAAGGTCAGAGGGTTAAATGTGGTCTGGACAGTGAGTGTGGCCTTTGATTCACTAAATGATGTTCTAGTGGGTACAGCATTCACTAAGCACATGGTAGGCTGTTGAGCCTAGGTTCTCCACAGCCTGAATGACACTGAACCCGTATCCCCAAAGAGTGTACAAGCCCCAGCTGGCAGAATATCCTGAGGTGCTGCCTTTTTCATCCTTCCTCACAGACATGAGAGATATGAGAAGGTCTCCAGCGTAAATATTATGATCTTCAGATAGAAGAGTGCATAATAGTAGTTCCAGATCTCCAAAAGCTGCCTGTAGGACAAAAATAGTCCTTTTTTTTTACCATGAGATCAAATATTTATACTGCTTAGCTCAGCCCTCCCAGAAAATTTCAGATGAGTATAAAATAAGGAGCTTCAGACATGGACTTGAGAAGTAATATTTCTGCAAATAGTTGCAGATATAGATATTAGGAAAGGTAATATATCATCCTAGCATAAAAAGAATGGAGGCAATGCTGAAAAGGAGGAAATGTTCGTACTGTTGTTACTGCTTATTCCATAGAATGGTTTGGGTTGAAAGGGACCTTAAAGATCACCTAGTTCCAACTCCTCTGACACAGGCAGGGACATGTCCCACTACATCAGGTTGCTCAAAGCCCCATCCAACCTGGCCTTGAGCACTTCCAGAGATAGGACATCCACATGATTTGGCTGGTAAATTATAAAAAAAACCCGAACTAAAGGTCCTATTATGTATATTGACAGAGATTTTCTTCTCAACTGCAGGAAAGTGAGAGATGCAACTGGAGTTGATATTAATATGCGTGTAGGAGTGCACTCTGGGAACGTGCTGTGCGGTGTCATTGGGCTGCAGAAGTGGCAGTACGATGTGTGGTCGCATGACGTTACTCTGGCCAATCACATGGAAGCTGGAGGAGTCCCAGGGTAAGAGGCTTCTCTGTTAATCGTTGGACATGTGGATTTTTCAGTCATGGAGAAATGATAGGTACCATGCCTTAAGCCATCAGCCTTCATGGAGATGCCTGAACTAATTCTTAGTGCTGTCTTTAGTAAAAATGTAAAAGGGGGCACTCAGTATTTCCTGTGATTTAAGGACTGGGGGTTTTTTGTGGATGGAAACCTTTAGACATATCCCCAATAGAACTTATGAAAATTAGATCAGAAGAACTGTAAATGAAGTAGAGCAGCATATAAAAGGTATGACCAAAAAGCTGATAAAAAAGGTTGATCAGGTTCAAATTATGCTTTTGATCGGTATTTGTGATTCTGTCATTCTTTTAAAATATGATTTCAGCCGTGTTCACATCACCTCAGTCACCCTGGCACATTTGAATGGAGCTTACAAAGTGGAAGATGGGGATGGAGATGTGAGGGACCCATATCTGAAAGAGCATAATGTTAAGACTTACTTTGTAATCAATCCTAAGGTTAGTAGTACTTTTATCTTGTGGCCAGTCATAGTTATTTTTGAGCAGGACCACTAATCTCTTTATTGAATAATTCACTAGCATAAGATATTGATCAGAGCTATTACTGATGCCGACAAATACATAATGTTTGCATTGCAAATCTTTCCCGCTCTTCAGAAATAAGTCTCTGATATTTCCCAGCAATATCATTAAGAACTGCAGGTTCTTAGCATCTCTCCATTTTTACGTTCCTAAGCATGCGAATATGTGGTACCAGATGATGCTCTGCTGCTTCAAAAGGTCATGAACACAAAGGCTGACACCACCTTTTATTCTCTGTCGACCAGGGAGAGAAGCGAAGCCCTCAGCACCACATTCGACCTCGGCACACTCTTGATGGACCCAAAATGAGAGCTTCTGTCCGCATGACCCGGTACCTGGAGTCTTGGGGAGCAGCCAAGCCATTTGCACACTTGCACCACAGGGACAGCATGACCACTGAAAACGGCAAGATAAGCACAACAGTAGGGGCCTACTTATGTCATTTCATACAATTTAGCAATATTTGAAAAGAAAAAGGTGCTCACTGCTAAATACCTGGCTATTTCTGATAAAAGAAGATACACGTTTATACAGGGCATAAGCCCAGTGAAGTTTCTGGGAGCTCACATTGGCATGTGAGCTTTGAATTAGATTCTGCAGATCCATGTCTTCCTATAAGTGCATCTCTGAATTATAAGGAGTCCAACCTATTACCTAAAATGCACAATCTGGTCCTCTGAGCTCTGACCCCCCCAAGTCACAGCATGTACAGTGGCTGCTGTTCACCTTGTGGAAAGATATTTTAAACATAAAGCTGGCATGCAGCACCTTGAGGAAGGAAGACTTCTAATACTGAGAAATTCCTTGAGATTTACTGACTGTTTAGCTACATTCTCCTTTTGGAACAATGCCAAACCTGGAGCAAAGGCTGTGAAGTGAGAATAATCCCTGTGGTACCTGGAGTGGACTTTGTTCAGAGTACTCCAGGAACCAAATCCATCCTCACTGTGACATCTAGTTTTTGAAGGTGCACCTAGCACTCATTAGCTATGGTTGATGGCCTGAATTTTAGAGTACTGTAGTGCAGTGTTGTATCTCTTACACTGAACAGATTTCCTTTTAATTTCACTAATACTATTCTACTGCTGTCAGTAAGATGCTTGTACATTGCATTATCATCTGCTTCTAAAAAGTGAGAGCATAAAGGTAAATTCTAGTAGTCTTCAATGTTGGCATTCAGCTTTGTTCTGCTACACATGAGAACATAGGATTGCGCCACATAACCCTTCTTGTTCAATAAACACAGTGCATCAGAGTGTGGATTGTGACACGTTCATTACAGAAAGTACCCAGCCATCACTATTAATCACAAAATAAATGAGGCTGTGATGGCTGCTGCTGCTTATTAATAAAAAATAATGACCATTGTCTGTGTTTGGCCACTCAGGACTGTTTTTTTCAAAATCACTTAAGGTTGGTTTTTGCAAGAGTCTGGGTTACATCCAAACAATGATGATGTTTAAGCAATGCCTTTTTAGGAAAGCAAAACATTCTTGGATTCAGACTGTTGTATTAGTTACTTGGTTTTTGTAATGGTAGATCAGTTTTTCTCCTGGTCACTACATCTTCATTCTTGGCTGGAGTTTTCTTTTAGACAGTTTTAATCTAATGCTAAAAGGATTTGTATTGGAAACTTTTCTCCTTACTTGACCCTGTTTTCAACACTATGTTTAAAGCAACTTAATGTCGTCAAAATCTATTATAATTAATAAGGCTTGGGGTTTTTTTTTGTTTTTTAGGATGTTCCCATGGGACAATATCATTTTCAGCGCTGCAGAGAGAGGTAAATGAGTTTTAAGAAATTACTTATTCATATAAAGTCCATGTAAATAATAGAGATTCATATGCTTTCAAATATTGAGGGCCAGTTCTCAAACTGTTTTTTCAGCTGATACCTTTTACATAGAGAAGAGCTATGGAAACAGATTTGGCAGACATGTTACTTATGAATTGCAAATGTACTTCCTGCTAACAAATAACATTTTTCTGAATTGGTATGTTGGTAAGCTACTATTCGTTTCTCCTAACAAACCATTTACTCTATCAGTGGGAAGAAAATTATATTCAGGAAAATTAGGAAGAAGCACAGAGGGGTAAGAAAAGGGAAGATGGAAAGGGCAGTTAATAATTTGCCTCTCAACAGGTAATAATATGTAGTAAAAAGACATTTTATGTATTTAATTGCTTTGTATTTGCATTGTGTTTTATTATTTCAAAGTTCTTAGTATGTTTGCAGTTGTAAACCTCAAAACGTATTTTGTGGTCTTCCCATAGTGCTCCTGCTACACAAAATGTTTGCAAGATCACAGTGGCTTAAAGTTTTCATGCTCTTGCTTGGTACTTCGATGATTAGGGCAACATGGTGAGAAATGCAAGCAGGGTTGGATGGCATTTATTTAAAAAACAAGCTTAGCACTGTCAGAAATCTGGAATGGTTAATTTTTATTTTAATGACCTGGTAATACTTCAGGTAATGAATTTCCTGCAAAATTATAGCATGACAAATACTGTAAAATCATTTGAAAGAACCTTTAAACTATTTGTATTCCTGTTGCCTTTGGTTACTGTAGGGCTATGCAATTACCTAAAACACTGCTTCATTCCACAAGATGAGCAAGTTTTGACTGAACATGAATGATATTAATAAAAAGAGCCTGATTTTAAAACTGCACATTTACATTTAGACAGTATGTCCAAAGGACTTCTGTCAGCTCATGAAAGATCATTGGACTGTGGCATTTGCAAATAATGCAGTTCATGAAGATTCTGATGTGTTCTTGCTTTTGTGTTTCTAAAACTGTGCTTCAAAATAGACACAAAAGGTATTATCATGTGCTTTGATACCATATTATGGAAGGAGCTTCTATAAACCATTACTGGTGTCTGATGCCCATAGTGAGATAGACATGTAATGAGGATTCTAGATAAGCTAGTTAGTCATTCCCACAGGAGAGAGCTGAAATGATAATAATCACTTTGCAAATCATTATTTCATTAGAATATGAAAATGTAGGGTTTGAAGTCAGACTGTAGGCTTCTGTTTGTGGCAGTCCTAGCTCTTATCTAGTTACTCAGTAGTCTTGAGTTGCTTAAGGGTCTGCCAAGAGGATTAAGTGTGATTAGACAATGTCTCCTCATTTGTCTCTTTATTTCTCCCAGATCGTTTCATATGTGAAAAATAAGTTATAAGCACTTTCTTATTTGCTATTCAGTATCACTGAATAGGCATGAAATCACTTGTGTTTTGAAAGTTATTTAAGTACACTGATAAAATGCATGTGTGCATTTGAATCCTGCAACAGGTTCTCAGTTTTGGGGAAATAACCCAAAAACTTGAAGGAAATCCATGTTAACTTTGACAGGGTTCAGTTCGTGGGTTGAGAACATTTTGGTAAGCAAAAGAATCAAACTTCAGACCTGACTGTTGACTTCTTGCAAACCTCTGTTATTAAGCTAACACTGAATTTAAGGTTTCAAAAGACAGAGACATAATCTGTCAGTATTTGAAATACTCCATTTTTTAGGAGAGTGCAACTACTGAAAGGATTGGTGATGTTTGCACTAACGTATTAGTAAAGACAAACCCATTCTGGTACTACCTGTTGGGTTCATGCTGAGCCCAGTAAAGACAAACCCATTCTGGTACTACTTGTGGGGTTCATGCTGAGCCTAGTCAAAAGAAAAGATGCTTTTATTATTGCACATGAGTTACAAGTTGTAAATGGGATGTATGTTTGAAACTAATTTCAGAATTACTGCTCAGTTTTCTTACTAAAAATAATAGAAGTATTTCCAAAAAAAGAAGAGTTAGCAGGCTTTGGTAGAGAAGTTTTCTTATTAAAAATAAGTAAAGTATTTCCAAAAAAAAAAAGAGTTAGCAGGCTTTGGTAGAGGATACCTGTTATGCTTCAGTGCACTAGCACATTGTGCTCATCATACAATTCTGGAAAGTTTTTTAAAAATTAACAACAAGGAACAGGAATGTTTTATGAATTTGAGCATATTTACCATTCTTTTTCATTAATTCTTAGCACTGTGGAAGACTTTCTTTAGACCAGAATTTCTTGACCTCTTTTTGTTTGGGTTTTTGTTTTTTTATTGTGACATGTTTTCTTGCATTTTAAATGCTTCACAATAGCTAAACTCCAGATTTGTGAGTGTGTGTGTGAGTCAGACTTGTAGCTTATGCTGTTTTTGTTAAGAGCTTATTATGAAGTTTAGTGTGCCTTATGCCTCTATCTGCTGTTGCAGTATAAAAGTTAAAATATTGTTGCTATCCTCACACATTTATACTAGCTATTGTTTAATGTTTGTTAGCAATGTAACGACTTTGCAAAATAACTTCCCACGTTTTTCATTTCAGAACGAAATCACAGAAAAGGAGGTTTGAGGAGGAACTGAATGAGAGGATGATCCAGGCTATCGATGGGATCAATGCTCAAAAGTATGTTTTTATCCTCTCTTGTCTCTAGCCTTTCCAGCTTTGACATAAATCTGCAACAGAGAGTAATGTGTACATTTTTTTTGCTGCCACATGCACACCAAAGTCTGAAAACAGCAAAGGTGTCGCTAATACAGGCATAGGAAGCTGTGCACATTGTGAAGATAGGCTGTACAGTAACATTTTCTGCTATATGAGATAAGACAGTGCCTCTGAATTGTGGTGCAACAGAAGTTTTGGCTTGTCTTGATCTTCATGGCAGAGAGATTTTTGCTCTGTAACTCTACAGAATTATCTGAGAGCAGAGAAGTCAGACACAAGGAATAACTGGCTCAGGAATCAGAATGGTGTGAAAATTGATGCTTCGCAATTGTCACAGAAACAATTTCTCAGAATTAGAAACTTTCCTTAAAATCATAGTTTAATATATCTCTGTTCAGCTAGTTGGTTGTCTTAGAGAAGGCTAATCTTGATGACATATTGAAATTGCTGGGGGAGGCAACCTGGCATGTATTTTTTCTGTGTCCTAGGAAGAACTAGAGGCAGTATTGATGTTCTCTGTTTGCTGGTGAATAGATAAGACTAAGAGAAAAATCAATATCAGCCCAAAATAAGTGTTCAGACTCCTTACATTTATCTGACGAAATAAGGGAATTGCCCTTCAAAAATGCAGACAATAATTGTGTTTCTTACTATTCTGTTATGCAAAATCTTAATCAGCTGAGTATTATGCCTAATTATTGAATGATCATATATCACACTTGAGGGTTTTTTGCATCTTTTAGTCCTATTAAATGGTACTTAGTTTTAAGAAAATATTTTTCAGTAGTTATAGAAAAGAGTGTTAGTAGTTATAGGTCATAGAGAGAATACAGTGCAAGAGGTTTGGTCATGTGATAGGCAGAGCCTTTTGATTATACTAGACTTGGCTAAAACAGCTATATATATTTTGGCAGTTTTTATGTGTCTTCAGGTACACTTGCTCTGGTAAGTGGATTGTAAAAATGATGCTTTGATGTCAAAAGTAAAGCTTCTGTATAAATGCATTAAAATATTGGTGTGACTGTACTGTATGTTGTTTGATCTCGGAGAATCCTTGTCTTATCTAATTAGCACATAAAATTCAGAGAAACTCGAGAATAAAAAAGGTTTCTGAAAATGTTTCAGTGCATTTTTGAATTACATGGGGAATTGCAGAAAGGTACTTGGTCTTATATATCAGAAAGTCTGAATGCCACCTTCCATAACTAGATTCTCTACCTATCTCTGTATTGATTTTCTTGAACAAATCTCTTAAAAGCTGTGATTCAATTGGATACCTGAGAATAAGTTGTCAGAAGTGCTGATTCCTCAAACAGCAGGTAAATTCAATAACATTTTAACTATGTGAAGTCTAAGAACTCAGAAAAGTGAAAGAAAATATTTCCTACATTTAGGATACAAAATTAATCACATTTTTGTTTTCTTTATAATTGTGCATATTTATCAGGTATAAAATGAAAATGACATTATCAGCTACAGTAATAAAGTGGTTGTGGGGCTAAATCATTTGCTTTTGTGAATCAAGAGGCAAATTTTAAGAAAATTTATGAGAAAACTCATATTTCTAAATGTTTTAAAGTGTGAAGTTTCGCTTGTATAGCAAATAGGTGTATGACTGAATTAAGAAAATGTTAAAAAATTATTGTACTTAAAATATGGTGTTAAAAGTACCATGTGTTTGTCCTTTTTATTTCGAAAAATGCATAAAAACAATTCAAAAGCAAGCAGTCATTGCACAGAGCTATGTTTCTACCACCCTGAGCTGTCAGCATGGTCTGATTTTTTCATCCACATCATGGTTCTTTGCCATGTGTCATTCTGTGAAAAAAGTAACTGGTTGCAAGCAAATGGTGATTTTATGTGGGTCTGTGGAAATTACATGGCCAAGTATTTAACAGCCAGTAACTGGAAGATAAGGAAATGTAAAGTCTGGATCTTCTTAGTCCAAGAGAATGCTGTAGTCCAAATCACTCACTGTTTTTACACAGTGTGGTACACGTTGTGATGGTACCTCAGGTTTTTAAACAAATCAAATTTTGGCATCTAAAAAGCAGCCCACGGGCCTTACAGCATGATTCAGAGTTGTAGACTTAGTTGGCAATGTTCCCTGCAAAGTCACATGATGAAAGTTATGACCTGTTTATTTAATATTATTGTCATAGAGCACTACATTAAAAGATAACATAAATACAGATTTAAAAGAGTGAGCGAGGAACAAAGAGCTTCTGTCTCTCAGTTGAGTGCCTTAGCCATTAAGGTGTAACTTCATACTTTCTCCATGTATTTCTTTATCCTGTACCTTGAATAAAGTACTCCTGGCTGCAAAGTGCCTGTTCTGCACAGGAGGGGGATGAGTAGCCATGGCTATGCCATCCCAAGACTTGATGGTTGGGGAACTTTTGTAGGACATATGATGGATGGATGGCAATCTGCTAGCTAAATATATACCTACAGAGGAGGCTAAGCTAAAGCTAATTGGTCTGTGATAAGTAGGTTACTCTGTTAGACACACACTCTCTTTGCTCTCTTTTTTCTTCAAGTCACAGCAGCTGCTATGTTCTGTGCATAATTCCTTGCTATACATTGTCAGTCAGTACAAGCCCTATGAAAGCATACACCTCTGTGGATACAGGCAGAATTCAGCTGTCTGGCTGTGTTGTTCCTGGAACTGCAAAAGTATTTAAGCAGAAATTTGGTACCTAGCTTCTCAGGAGACATATCCCCATGTACTTGCAAATACTCTAGTAACTTTTGGGCTCATCAGGGAGTCAGGCTGGAGGCAGAAGCTTTCAGCCCTTATCGCTCTGCCAAAGCTATGTGACTGTGCTCCTTCTTAATCTCCACTTCCATTTGTTTGTGTTGTACTCTTTCCTTCATCTCAGACCTCTCAGCACCTGCTACCTAAAATGAGTATAGTTATTTTTCTGAGCTTCAAAGAAGAACTAAAAGCTTCTGAAAGCATGACCTTGTGATGTGGAGTATGAGATAGCACTACTGACTTCATGTGCGATCAAGTGTGTACAAACTAAATTAGGCCTTTGGGAGTAGGTCTGCAAACTTTTTGGCAGTGTGGTAATGGTAATTAAATCAATCTGCCTGTCAGATACCATAAAAAAACCCAGGAAATTAATTAACTCTTTGGGGAAGAGGATTACTTTATATGTGATTTTTATAAGTAAAGGGAAAAAGACTTAGATTTATGTAATTTTCAGTTTGCCAAAAATTTTCTAGAAACAAAATGTTTTCTGCAGTAGATTACAGCTGAACTCAAACAAAATCATGATATATATATACACCAGCCTATCAGGTATGTTTCTTTTCAGAATACTGTGATCGGATATAGATGGGAGCCATTGCAGAGCAAACTGAGAAATATATTTTTGAATTAAACATTCCTAGAACTGAATATGTTTACAGCCCCTTCTTATAATTAAACTGATTACACAAGAACAGGGACAGTCTCCCAGCAAGGAAACAAATATTTTTGTGTCACGAATCAAAGCTAACAGGTCGCACTCCACTCTGTCCACTCCTGTTCTCCAGGACCTTAATTTAGGATATATTCCACTTACTTGCATTGCAGTCTGTCAATTGAGACATTCCCTTTTATTTAGAAGGCATTAGCTCCACTACTAGCTTAGAGCCTTTTTTAAAGTTATTGCTGGAAAGGTTGCAGAAAATCTCAGGCCCTGCTACTATTGTTCAAGCTCAAATATTGCATGTCCACAGAATTAGTCTGCTTAATTAATTTTTTGTTCCAATTTGTCTAGTGCCCTTGAGATACAAGCAGCCTAACCCTCTTGAAATTTAAATATTCTGTATCTTTTCAGGTGTCCATTAAAATGAATGTTAGAACATTTTATTTTGCAAAAGTTATGTCAAGCTTTTGTCAAGATTCACTTATTTAAAACAGATTGGTCCTTTCAATGCAAGTACTTAGAACATTTCTCATCTTTAACCAGGGAAGAAGTTTTTGTAATCAGTAAAAAGATCAAAATTTACCTCTGGGTCATGGTTAAGAGACTGCTGCAGTTCAAAGACAAAGTCACTCCACCTCTTTTAATAACATTTGTTACATTTTCATTTGCAATTGTAGTTCATGAAGTGTAATTTACCTGCCACTTGCATATTATAGGAGTAAGTAAGTCTCCTAAAGGTGCCTTGTGAAGCACTGTTTATATGTCAGGTTCTCTCCTGTCCACTGGATATACTACAGTATTTTGGATATTAGTGGAATATCAGAATTACATCATATAAATCTCTAACTTGGTTCTCCTTAGGAATCATCCGCAGGAAAGAATTGTTTATCTAAGCTTTTGTTTCATGTCTACGTTAGCAGTAGAAGTCAAAAAAGAGAGAGGATTTGTAGTTTCCAATTTTACTGTCAGTGCAGTTCACCATGTACATTGCAATATAAAAGAGCTTGCTTTATTCCAAGTGATTTCCATATTTTACTGCATTTCAGTAAAATAAAAGGATTGGACTACTTTAATCTTATGTCACTGATAACATTCCTTTTCTCTTGTAGGCAGTGGCTTAAATCTGAAGACATTCAAAGAATATCACTTCTTTTCTACAATAAGACTCTGGAAAAAGAAGTAAGTTATTTTCTCTGCAAATTTATGGTTGATTTGACTCATTCTAAATGAGGCTTGTATCCCTGGCTCTTCAACACAGAGCTATGTCCATACCATCTCTCCTGCAGGGAGTAGTGCTCAAACCTTACAAGAATATTTTAACTCACTTACAGAAGAAATTTTATGAATGTGATGTCTGAGACTACTTTCCTGTTTGTAGGGCTATGCATTTCACTTGAATTTCTTGAAATTTTTGTGGCCTCACAGAAGTGGGAGGAGGTTTGAGAGTCCAAATTTGATGTAACCAGAACAAAGGATTGCCAAGTTCCATAGTGTATGTCTCAAAAGGCGTTTGTCAAACTGCAGTAGTTTTGGTTGGATTTCTTTTGCAATGCCTCAGAGACTCCACCTGTAGTAATGATAGACTTGTAACAGTATCAGTTGCTCATTAGTTTTCTCCATGTGCAGTTTCTGCTCACAGTCATTCTTGGGAAACAATTCTGTAAATGTTTTCTTAGAAAAACACCTAGCTCTTTTGGATGCAACAGACCAAATGTTCTTCTGGCTGATATGTGTGATAATACACATTTATGTATGTAGAGTAACTGATACTGTTTCTATACCTTGGAGTAACGATGTTGGAGAACGAAAGATTCCTCCATTTTAGGTGGCTGACATGACCACTGGCCTGAAAAGTCAGGGGTTTTCATTGTTTTATGGCCCTGTAGACCTTGAGTGTATTTCTACATACTGATGCATCTTTAGCAGGAAGACTGGAGAGTTGCCTATTTCTGCTTTCTCATAAATGTAGGGCAGATGATAGCTGGACAATTATGCTGTCCTTCAGAGAAGTAAGAGATAGGTTTGACCACAACTAGCTGTGTAAATGGATGAACCTGTTGAGAATGGGCTAGAGGAAGTATTACCGTACTGTGTTCACACTGTACAGCAAGTATCCTCTGTGTCCCATGTGGTGGTCAGATACATATTGGATTATTTTTTAGATATCTTTCAGTTCAAAGTGTCTGAAACTTTCACAGCTCAGCAGAACATGGCCAGCTGACAAAGGCATGTGTTGTATGCCCTTGGCAGGCATTAAAGTGGAAAAAGTTTCAAGGCTCCTTGAGCCTGTTTCAAAGCTTCATAAGAGAGAAGATGTTAGACCTGCTGTGTTCTCATCCATAATGTTTAAATGACACACTGTGTGGATCGGAGCTGTGCCTAGGAGCACATCAAGATTTTAATGTGGGTGGTGCTAACCAATAAATTCTGAAAGAGAACTTGAGAGAAAACTGTCATATCTGCACTTTGGACAATGACTTGGGAGAAAATTCGGGAACAAAGTTATTTGGCTGTGTAGATGCTTCCTGTAGAAGTCAAATCTCTTTTAGATGTAGAATGGTATGGCACAGTGAAGAACTAATTGTTCTTTTTGGATCCAGCTTTTTAATATCTCTCTTCATTGCCTTTTAATGACTAACCAGTCCAGTCTGGACTTTAAAGAACTCAGTAAGAAGTTTGCTTTCGATTTAAACAGAAACTTTTCAAGCCCTGTAGGACCTGATCGTAAAGCAAAATAATTGTTTGACCTGAGAAGTAAGTTGCCTGCCTACATTAGGAAACATCTGGGGAAGTGTGAAACACTGAAATAAATTTAAAAGTGGGTTGAAATTCTATGAGATTTTAACAGCAGCTCAAGGTCCAAAATTGTTGAACAAGACCATAATATACTCAACAGGTGAGAGAGCAGAACTTGATGCAAATGTGCCCATCAAGCAAAGTCATATTTGTGCCTTGAAATTCAGTTAGGTATGTGATAAGAATTGCTTTTACTTTGTTGTACAATTCAAAAGTCAATTTCTACATATTGATGTAAAGTTTGGTGCGCCAGTTTCAAAGGTAGAACTTGGAACTAAGCACAAAGGCACAGCTGTGTGCTTGCAGTGAGGCACAGCTTATGCACTTTCCATTTTCTGAAGTCTGCATTTTGAGCCCTTTGTGAAAATAGTCTTCGGTAATTAAATCTTAAACTTTTATCCTTTGAAAAAAAACTTGGATAGGGTAAGTAACTTTAATAGCTACTTAGATCATTTCCCTTTGAGTACTTAATTGGTTTCATTCTGGATATATCTATCTCAAATAGCAGAACAACTCTGATAAATATTTCATTGCTTAATTCTCGTGTCTCTAGACAGACTAATTAGAGATAAATAGATTTTTCTCATGACAAAACAGATCAAATTGACTCTCTCCTAAGAATATCAAGTATTTAGTAGCACCAGTGGATATATGAGGCCTTTTAACACAGACATAAAATATTTTAATTGAAGTAATAATATAGGTCC
Organism: Acanthisitta chloris; assembly: GCF_000695815.1. NCBI lineage: Eukaryota > Metazoa > Chordata > Aves > Passeriformes > Acanthisittidae > Acanthisitta > Acanthisitta chloris. The sequence goes on along the minus strand of NW_008686097.1, from coordinate 21,798 downwards.
AGTAAACATCAGTGTGATTGCTGGCTATGCTCTGGAGCACAGTTTACACTTTGCTGCTTTTTGTGTTCTTAAGTTTCCTTTCTAAATGACTGTTACTTTTTTAATAATTGTTTCAGTCCATTTAGTTTTTATCATTAATTGAAAATCAGTTTGAGGAATTAATGACAAAGAATCTTGGAATCTGTTGAGAATGGTTGGCCGTTCCTAAAAATATTTTTTAAAACGCTTTCACTTTTTTTGTGTGTGTGTTAATTAATCTTTTTGTCATGAATTCAAGATAGTCTGTTCAGTGGAGGAGCAAGGCAAAGCCATTAGACATGGCTACTTAAGCTATTCTTTAAGAAGTAAAAGGATTCACTGCTATGCCTGATAATCTCTGCCCCTATGTGAGTGGATGTGAAGTCATTGAAGAACAGGAAATTTACTGTCGGTAAAGACTACCTATACATATGTTCATCTTTAAGCTGAAATTTCAGTTGGATGATCTTTTATTTGCTTTGCCAGTTGTGTTTTTAACATTTGGGTTTTTTTTCTTCTAGTATCGAGCAACTACTCTGCCTGCATTTAAGTATTACGTGACTTGTGCCTGCCTCATATTCTTCTGCATTTTTGTTGTACAGATTCTGGTATTGCCAAAGTAAGTGGTGTTAAATGTGTACTCATTCCTATGTATATTTTGCTCATTAGTGGGAAAAAAAAAGGTGTAAGTAAAAATTTTGGAATTGTCAGATTGCAGAGGTCAGTTTGTGGAAATGAAGAGAGAAGGCTGAAGATTTCAGCCCATTTTCAAAGTTATGCTTGTTTCTAATTTTCAGTGCCGTCAATAGTATGATGCCAAATGTTAATGTAAATTCTTTATTCGTTTTAGTTTTTCTCTTTGCATTTAAAAATGTGTGATGATGACAGGAATTAATTTGTACACATAAAAAAAGTAATACAAGCTATGTTTGTGCAGCTAAAGTGACATGTAGAATAAGTATGATGGTTGGATGTTGAAGTGGGATAAAATGAATGGCAGAGCTGGAACTACGGTAAATGTATTTAACATATCACTGTGCTACTATATAAGTAAACTTCTATATGCCAACTATACTGCTCTATTAAGCATGAAGACAGAGTATTACTATTCATAACATGTATCTTTTAAAAACTAATTTTATAATATTACATTCAATTTCTGGAATCATTATTTTCATCAGAATTTATGCATTAGGAGCCATGCTTATTAATCAAATATCTTTCTATCTCTAGAAAGACTGAAAACTGGAAGACAGTTCCAGTAAAGAATGTTTTATTAGACTTCTTAAATTGGAATTTTGTTGTTGATTGTTTACATAGTGGAAAGTTGATATTTCTTTCATAGCAGTTGTTTCTAAAGCCAACATTGTATATTCCCTTAACTCATAGTCTTTTCTCCTGTGCAGTGCTTTGAGAGTATTACTTAACACCACAGTTGATTGATTGGTCTTGTTCTGTAGTATTTACTGACATTTTAATTCAGAGTGAGAGAGAACTGTTAGGTCATTATAAATTGACTTTCTACACTGCAGACTTGTTTTATAACATGTGTAAAGTTTTATAGACTTCTATTGAGATGTTACAGCAGAGAGTTGCCCAGGTAGTTTCTAACATGGTGACACCAGCCACCAAGGGACACTCTTCCAAGAGTTCAGCAGTGTCCTACACATGGTTCAGTCTGACTTTAGGCATTACTATTGAAAAATGGGAAATTAAGACACATGGGTTTTGTCATTTGTCATTTTGCATGATGAGTATATTTTACAAGCTCATTCTGTATTTTCATGAGTACAGGAATTAACGCAGGGGAATTCATGGTTTGTGATACACCAAAAGCTAAAGGTGGATCTAGCTTGTCCCTTCCGGCAGTATAATTTATGACTCTGTTTTTAAATTCTTATTTCTGTCATGACAATTGATCTGGATTTATCATCTATCATACATGTAGCAAGATGCTCATTTTGCTCTATCTTTACTATGCCACTTAAACCAATTGTGTTGCTCATTAAAATATATTGTATTATCAGTGAACTTTAGGGAGCTGTATTTATATAAGCAAAGTGTCATCCAGCTTGTAAAAGCACATGCTGATATTACATGATCTCTTTCTAGCATCAGAGCAAAAGATACATATGCTTTATCATTTTCATTACCAAAATGTAAATTATCTTTCGATCCTTTTATAGGGCTGCATACTAAATTGTAAAAGCAAAAGAGTAAACTCAGGTATTACCAATGTGAATGGTATTAGCTTCACGTGGTCTGTGGATTATTTAAATAGATGCAAAAAGGTAATATGCAGGCACCTTTGTCTTTGCTGGAAAACTGGGAGCACTACAAATAAAAAACAAGAAAAAAGTTGAAAAATCACTGGTCTATGTAGTCATCACAAATGTAGCATAAATTGAACATACTCCACTGCTGCAAATGTTATTTCCTTCTAAAATTCTATGTAGCCTTTTTGTTTTCTTCCAAAAATCCTACAGGATTTTTAAATGGTGATCTAATGAAGACAGGGAGATGAGCTACATCTGTCATTGGGTTTTATTGATTCACTATTCCATTAATCTGGTTTTGCAGGAGTGTAATATAATTGATTTCTGTGCAGGCACACCGCCTGCTACTTTAAAGTAGATTTGGAGATATTTGATGGTGAGTAGCATCCAGCAAGTTGCAAGTACTGGGTATTACCTTCAAGATCATGAGACATTTATTTCAAGGTGGAAATCATTTATAAATGTTTTCATTTTCACCCAGTCAATAAACTGATGTGGTGTTTCAATAATAAACTTTGCACAAAGTGATAAATACAGATTTAATCAAGTAAACAATATCTTAGGGTGAAAGGTATCATGAGGAGTAGGTCTGTATTGTGACATTAAAAAGAAACCAAATCTTGATCATTACATTTCCTTGGAACAGGCCTTCAGTGGCTCTCTGGCACTCTTGGTTTACCAAGTGAGAGAATTATCTCCAGTATTTCATGACAGCCATACATTTGTTATTTAAGCAAACAGTCAACTAACGTGGAATTGGTAGTGTTGTTTTTTTGAAATGCAAACTGATAAATTGATCAAAGTCTATTCCTATTATACAGGAGACATTTCTTGAGCTATTCAAGTAAGGGATTTTTTAGTGGCTACATTTAAGATTCTTCCCAAGTCTTCACTCCCTTCACTCACTTCAAGAAACAGTGTCCTTTTGTCCTGAGTTATACCAAACTAGCAGTCATCTCATTCTACCCAGGGAAGGTGCTTAGGAGGCCTTAACATGTTATTTCTAATCAAGCAAAGCTGAATTTCTTCATAGAAAAAGTACAACTTAAAACTTTGTCTGAAAGCAGGCATGTAAAATATAAGACAGTATAAATGAAAGAAAACCACCATTAATAGATATTTTTCTGCTGTATCTGATTTTAAAAAACCCAAAAACCACAACTCAAGTGGAGTTATAATACTCAATTATTTTTTTGACACTGAAACCCTCATACAGGCTCCATAGCTATTGAATCCTTTGATGACTCAGTGAAAGCATCAGTCGAATTAAGAAAGAAATAGCTACTATTAGATATCAAAACATTCTGAATTCAGTATTGCCTTGTATAATTTTCATTTGCCATGGCTTCATTATGATTTTATCCCCTCGAAGAGAATTTGCAGTCCTATAGTTCAAAACATGGATGTTAATTACCTAAAAGTTGCAAAATTGTAGAAAGAGTACATTCTTCTCTGCATTTTTTAATTATCCTTATAGTCATAAATAAATTTCTGTTTTTCAGTTAAAATGTTACTAACAATGCATAAGTATGTATAAATACAATTAATTATTTCCCACTCTCGTAGCTGATAAAAATGAATTGTTTGATATTTGATCAGATATTTGCTGATGAAACCAGAAAAATGCAACAAGGTTAGCCAAGATCATAAATTATTTAGATGTGGAACTATCATAAGCCTGAGAAGTTCCATATTTTTTCCAGAGTTTTAAACTGTCCCTCTGTAGGTTATGGTCAAGGGTTGTCCTGTCAGGGTTTGTGATGGGACACTGTAGCAGAGAGCAGAAATGAGGTGATTCCTTGAAGCATAGAAGAGGCTGGTAAAAAGTTATCTGGCTTATGTGATTTCAGGTGCTCTGCTGACAAAATGCTTTGCCCGAATCCATCAACACAATCCATTTGGTGACATGTGCAATGCGTTTGATGACTCTACACAATGCAAGCAAGAGTAGTTTGCTGTAAAGACCTATGCTGCTTCTGTAATATTCCAGTCACAAAAAATAAATGCATGTTATGGCTTTCCTATGATCAATGCCTCAAATGAGGCTTGTTTATGGTGGCACTTACTTTTTAGTATTTGGCTTCCCTTTATGAAATTTTCAACCCACTTTCCTTCTAGAGGCAGCATGGCACTATTTCTTCTTAGCCTGTCCTGTTGTTCCAGAAAAGTATTTTCACCCCTCAAATCAGGATTCTAAGATACCACTTTTCCTTTTCCTCATCCTGAGTCTTTTTCTCTTCAGCCTGTTCATATTGCTGCTTAATTCTTTTCCTTGTGCCCCCTCAATAACATCATTGATTATGTAAAACAGCTACGAAGACCTTTTGTTCTTGCCCGTTGCCCGGGAGATTAAGTACTCTTTGCATAAGCTCTCTTTATGCCAGGTTAATTTTATTTCCCTTGCTTGTCAGTTTCTCTTGCAAATATTTTCATTTCTTCTCCTTAAAAGGATGCACTCCAAACTTGACTGATAAGGCTCTTCTTGTGTTCAATCATTTCGTTAGGTGTGCAGGTTCCTTTTTTCTATCCTTCTTATCAGAGAAAGAATAGCAATAGTTTCAAATGTAGGAAAGGTTCCTTGAATGTTACAGAAGGACATATATGGTTGGAACTGTTTATGCATATATAAAAAATAAGCCTGTTAGATATATTCCTTTTCTTTCATTTCTTCTGTTGCTTACTAGATTTTAAATTCCTAAGAATAGGGACTACTTTTACCTATTCTGATGTACAGGTTACTGTCTCTGTCTTCACAAGAAATTCCTGGAGAACATATATTCATAAGCAATAATTATTTTCAAATAACTTATTTTTAAAATAAATATTATCTCAAGATTGCTATATATTGTGTATTGCCAGTTAGTTTTTCATCAGCTGTTCTCATCAGCCTGAAATTTGATTAATGCTTAACATATAAGAAGTTCTCTGAATGACTGGCAGGGAAGCTCATCAGTTACTCTCCAAAATTATTTTAATGGCATCAGATTGTATTGTGATGTTAATGCTGTTTTATTCTTTCCTGAAGATTGCTTCTATAACCCTGTCATTAAAACAGATCAAAATACTTTTCAGTATTTGTATGTCACCTAAGGAAATTGATCCATATATTTGTACTCCAAAATTTTTAGTACTATAGTTTCTAAAATGTATGCATTTGAATTCACACAGCATCTCTGAAGAACAGAGATGTATGTTTTAATTAATAATGTATTTTAATTCTGAATCATAAGTTTATGGAGGCACTAACTTAAAATGTAACATGTTATAGTTCTGTGGAAAAAGTACGGGCTATAAAACTTACTTCTAGATGTCATGCCAATAGTTCTGGCATATAAGATTTGATAAAGTAAGATATTTGCTGATGCTCAGAGGAGTGGAGAGGTGTTTTTTAATTCTGTATAAGTGTCAAATCTGTGGTTAAAACTGAAAGCAGGTGCTCAGGTGAGGGACTTCATGAGAGCATCTTGTTCCCTTTCTTACTGACTCAGTTGGTCCAGGGTTTCTGGTCTCCTCTTGGCGTTCGT
>NW_008686097.1:0-15936 GCF_000695815.1 Acanthisitta chloris | reverse complement strand
AGCCATGCTAAGGAGCTCTCAGATGGTGCCCAACAGAGCAATTATGCTCTACTCTGGTATTCACATAGAGAGATTTCCACATTTGCGGAATGAATGAGTGCACAGATTGTTAATGTATCCCTCTTGCTGTTTACTGAGTATCCAGGGATGCTATTTTGGCTAGACCTGTCTATTTATAACTTACAAGAAAAGGATGAGCTAGAACACTGAGTAAGGATAATTTCAGGAAGAGTATACACTTTTTTCTTTTTCTTTTTTCTTTTGGTTCTCTTATTTTATCCTTTCTTCATAACGTTTACTTTTCCTTCCTACTTTGTTCTCTAATGCTTCAGAATCAGTCTGGCCAGCTAGTCAAATTTGATACAAAATGAAGTTTTCAGAGGTGTTGAATCATGAAATAGTAGTCACTAGGTTAGGTCCCTTGCTGACTGAGAGACTGCAGTGTCACAGGTATCACAGGTTCTAGCTGAGAGACACTGAAAACTGGACATCACTGTCCCATGCTGTTTACTACATAACAATTCTAATTATTCCCATAATGACAGGCCTTTCCCCTGCCATTTTCTGAGCTTAGGAATGCTTGAATTGGTATTACTTCTGACTTTGCAAAGCTATTGCCATGAGAAGATACTAATTTCCACACATATAATTTAAATTACAGAGTACATTAGCAGCAGCAATTGTTTTTCCATGGTGTTGATGTTTAGAAGTTTCAGCTTGCACATAGTGATTTTTCATATCATCAGTATTACAGACAAAGAAAGGTCATGATACGAATGTACAACAAAGAAATTAATACATGTTTTCTTTTTCTTCTAGAACATCTATTCTTGGAATTTCATTTGGGGCTGCATTTCTCTTGCTTTCCTTCATTTTGTTTATCTGTTTTGCTGGACAACTTTTGGTAGGTATTCGGGGAAGTGTAATCCATTAGCTGATGGTTTCTTTTAAATAACATGTTCTGATTTTGCCAGGGCACTCTGCCTTTGCAGAGTACCAGTTAAAGAGAAAGGCTTTGCACACTCAGGCTGCTGTGGACATTGTTTTGTCTGTTTTAATTTTCTGTGAGATATTTTCATTTGTCTGAAAACCAGAAAAAGCAATTGCTATGATCTTCACTGGTACTCTCCCCCATGAAGCTGGTTTATCTGAGAGGTTTTCAGTGTTGTTTGATTGATTGCCTTTCAAAATCTTTTGCTATCAGGCTTACAGGAGGTGACTCATGAGTGCTTTAATTTGGGGGACTATGTATTTGTTTTATTATATACACCATTTTCTGAGTTTAGAGAACATTTCACCATAACAACTTAGTTTGAAATATAAAGATGTTAAGTATTAATTTCAAACTTTGCCATTGTGTGGTCCAGGTGTTACTGTAATACCTATTAAATGTGCACAATATTATGCTGAATGTGAGAATTGAATTTAACTCAGGACTTGGGCAAACCTTTCAGCACTTCATAATGTAATTTACAGGTATTGTTGTCCTCCTTTCAATTATTCTCAAATAGATCCAGTATATAGGTCCATCTAGAACAGTGATTTTCAGCATTTGTGAGAAAGTGAATGTAATCTGAATTTGGCATGTAATCTAGAATAAAGCAATCTGTATACTTGCCAATCCGCACTTCTCTGTCTTCCCACAAGCTCCCATGGAGAAAACTGAAAGATCTTTTTAAAAAAGCAAAGCTTGCACATGGGAAAGACAATTACATCACTATGCAGTAAAATAGTAAGAAAAGGTAGTTAAAGAAATGGAGGAAGTAGGATTTTATAATTTCTTCCTCTTCTGTTGTGAAGGTTGTAATTAATCGGGATGTGTTTGTATGAAAATATGCATGTTTCAGTTGTCTTTCCAATAAGTTAGGGATGCTGCCACTGCTCAGAAATTAATCTGAAATATTATGCAACAATATTTTGAAATATTTTTAATCATTGGAGTGAGGTCTTAGAGGTATTGCTATTACTTAATAGCAAGAATTAGTTCTCACGTAATGTCATACTTGATAGCTGTTTGTTAATGACATAAGAGTGAAATGGTGAAATCAGAGTGCTGCTCTTGAATAAGCAAATATAAAAAAGAAAAATCCTTCAAGGAAAAGGCAGTCTTTTACCTGTAGGAAAAAGTGGTGCTAATGAAATAGTGCCAGGAAGTGCTGGGACATCCACTCTCTTGGGGCTTCTGTTTGTAGTATTTCTTAGAAGGAGTACAAACATATTTTTCTACATTCAAAGGTTTGGCTAAGCAAATATCCCAAGTCAGAGTTGAGGAGTTGTGCCACTTGAATAATATGTAACACCTACTTTCAATGACATTTTGCCTATGTTGTATAAGTATTGCAGATAATTCTCAGAAATGGAGACCTATTATTGTATTTCTGTTGACTTGCCAGATGTCATGTTCTAACCTAAGTAACTTGAAGAGACACTGTTTAGTCTATGTCTTCATGAGTTTAGCTTCTCTAATACAGAAGCTATGCTGCTAAGAAGCCTTTCAGCAAGTTATGACCATAGTTGGTGCAGTGTTATCCCCTTCACGAGCATGGATGTAGCTCTGCAAGGTGATGGATGAGAGGCAGCTAACAGAAGGAGCAGTATGTTTTTCTTTCCCCTGTGCTCTCCCAAGGATTTCTTCCTTCATGTCAAAATACAAGCATTGTTTTGCATCTTTAACCACAGTGACACCATATGTTATATTTTGGTAGCATATCTGTTGACCCATAACTGTAAATGCTTGCTTTCTAGAAGAACAGGTCTAAAATTTACAAGGCAAACAAGTGTCAATATCGGAGTTTTCACACTACAGTATCAGTGTTAACAGAAATCAAGCTTTGTCATCCTAATGTTGATTTGGTTTGCATTTATTTGGCTATTTTTTTTGCTGGTGGGGATTTTTCACACCTCTTTTTCTAAAGAGGTACATTTTGGATTCCCTTATAGAAGGCATGTAGTAAGTGTGGATGTGCTTGTGTGTACATACACCTGCACATAATTTAAGAGTTTAAAATCACCAAATATCTCTCTTCTAAAAATGCATCAAACCCCGTGAGAATTTTTTTGTGCCTGACTGACTGTGGCAGATGAACTCTGTGGTGGGTTAGCCTTGGCTATGGGCAGACACCCACCCAGCTGTTCAGTCACTTTGCCTAACTCAGAAGGATAGGGGAGGAAAATAGGGTGAGAAAGCTGGTTGGTACACAGACATTTCTCTCTGTTGCTCTTTCTCTTCACAATTCACATTTCATCCTGCTCCATCAGTCTCCACAGGCTGCAGTTCCTTCAGGAACATCACCTGTTTGAGCACGTGTCCTCTGTGAGCTGCAGTACAGTCATCTGCTCCAGCATGGAGCACCTTCTCCTCCTCCAACCTTTGTGTTCCCTCTGCTGTTTCTGTTCTTGTTCCCTCCTCATCTCTCTGCTGAACGTTTTTGGCCCTTTCTTGCCCTGGTGTTCCCTGAGATGCCTGTACAGGGTCATGCCCAACCACCAACCTGAGCACCTGCACTTGGTAAATAAACTTGCAGTAGTACTCAAATATTTACAGGACTGTTACAAGATTTATAAAGTGGGACCTGTAGTGCCAGAAAAGAGAGCAAAATCTAAGTTCAAGTTAGGACACCTGGCTGTCACTGCATTATGTGCTGGTCTCAGTACTTTGACATTTTGCCCTCTCAGTCTCCAACGATTATAAATGGCTGTGACCACCACAGAGTAAGTCACAAAAAAATAAATGGCTGTGACCACCACAGAGTAAGGCACAAAAATCCTAACATTGAACCAGTTTATCTGTATGATTTTCATTTCATTGGTGAAAGAAAAACCCATCCAGAATGTAGTGTTAAAGTTGCTAGCTCTTATGGAATTTAATTACAATATTGTAAGAGGAGATTTTATGCTCACTCTTTCACTCTGAGTTTACTATACATTGATTCTACTGTTCAGCAGCACTGCAGTGTGGTCCAGCTCAGTCTGGTGTGGAGTGATATCAGCCATTAAAGAAGAACAGGAATTTTGCCATCAAACAATGTGGCAGAGCTGTAACACAAATAAGAAGGTTACAGACTTCCTGAGCCTGTGGCATGTCATCCCCTGCTGGTCTTGAGCAAACAGGCTGAGGGCAGGGAGGGCTGAACGTTGTCACAGAAACAGTCGTTTGCCCATAGGCATTAAACCTTCCTCATCCTAGCTCAAATGGCATATATCCTGACACCTGAAAGGGATTTATTATCTTTTATGTTCTAATTACTTCTTTGTGCCCATGCATTTTGTTTTTTCAGGTTTTTCTTTTTCAGATAATCACAGTATTCAGAGTGAATCTTAGTTCATTTTGTTTTTTCAGGTTTTTCTTTTTTAGATAATCACAGTATTCAGAGTGGAATCTTAGTATTATGGGTATTTTTGGCCACAAAGATATTTTTGGCTTATATTTTCATATTTTAACTATAAGCTATTCTTTTTTAGTAATTTGAAATGTTTTCTTTGAATTTTCCTTGAGGGGTTTCCCTCCCAAATTACATGCAGATAGAGGACTGTGATTGTCCTTTAGCTGATAGAATTTCTGTGTCTCTTCTCTTTATGCTCTTGAAGTATAGACTAGTTCATAGAATGAGTGTGAAATGCCTTAGGCCTGGTAACTGTTAGGTGTGTTTTGCCTCCTGATGTGAATGCAAGGAAACAGTCTGGTTATCTAAATGATACCTCAGAAAATGTAATGCAATCAGTAGGAAAAAAACGACTAAGCATGTGAAGGACAGATCTCTGGGTAGCTGAGATAGCTGGCCAAAGAAGTGTTAGGTTCAGGCAAATGTTCCTTGTGCATTGATTCAAATAGTGTCAAAAATTTCTTTGCATTACCTTGGACATGTGTGAACTTAATTGATACGACATACTCTTTGTGCCAGTTATTTGCCATTGATATGAAGTGGCTTTTTGTTGCATAGGTTTATAACTTGCAAACCTGTCCAGCTACTTCAGCTAACAGGGAAGACAGAAGTAATACCACCTCATATGAACATGTTTATAGTCTCTCTTTACATATCCAGTTGAACCATGGAATGAGCAGAACACAATACCCACAAAACAAACAGCAGAAAATAAGTGGCTTCACAGTTGAGAAAGATGTTCTGATTTGTGGTCGCCAGAGCATCTGACAAAGTGCAGCCAGGATATCAGCAGTCCTGTCACTGCTGTATAAGGAGTGATACACAATCTCTACCTTTTTTGAAGGGATTTGTATTTGACTCTGAAAGCAATTGACATTGGTACTTAATAGTCAGAAGGACTATACACTTCAGATATTCAAAAGCTCTGCAAGGATAGGAATATCACACCAGCACTACTGGGAAACTATTTTCAACGAGGAATCTTATCTCTGATGTCAGCATCTCTTAATGCAGATACAAACGAAAGATCTAGGCTCTTTAGTTTCTGCAACAGTAAGGCTTTGCTTGTAAATTGAGATTAAAACAGGGATGGGGAAAGGCAGGGAGAACCTAAAGAGTCATTTTGGCACCTACAGCAGAGTCCATGAAAGGGGCTTATCGAACCTAAAAGTCTGTTATGTCTGTTTTGCCAAGAAGTTCTGGTTTAGCATTTTTTAATGAGAGATACTATCTTGAACCTTTTTAAAGTCCAGCAATGCTGCCTTGTCGCATTTTTGCCCAAGATGAGATTGTAAGTTACTTCCAAATAAAGAGATACCCAGGTGTGTTTCCTAATAAAAAAATAAGGATGAAAGCAGAGAGAATCCAGATTGTTTTCAAGGGTTTTTTTGCATGTGTTACCTGAGAGTTAGTACCTCAGTTTGGTCACAGGTCGAGGCTCCTGTTGTGTCAGACAGTTTTTGGATAGTAGTATCTCACTTGGAGGTCAAGACTTGGTCAGTGTAGAACATAGCATTGAGAACTCCTTCCTCTAGTTCAGTGCCTTGAGCATTGTCTTTAAAAGGTCAGGTTTGATTCTTCTCAAAACCAGTGGTTCTTTCAATATTTCCTGAGAAACAGAATTTGATGAGAGGGACTGGGAATGTCTTACCTTAAAACAGGATATAACACTGTGACTGTAAGTTCTCTTGAATGAGGAAGGCAGCACAGGAAGTACCAGGAGTGAACTCTCACTGCCTAAAGGCATATTTGTACAGCTCACTGGCATCTTCTTTCCTTTGAATGACACATTTGAAGTGAACCAATGTGGGCATTTTTACGTACCCTTTGTGAAGGATAATAAACACTGCAAAGTATGGTGAAATTAAAAATGTGACATCAACTTTAGTTTTTGCTATTATTTCTTTATTCAGGATTCTAGATCTTGTCCAGCCAGTTGCATGAAATGAAAGTTCAGTAGACTCTTCACATGGATGCATTTTGTATGATTCAAAATGCCTGGCTTAGATTTACAGGTGCCACCATGAATTTCAAAATCTTGGTGTTACAGTACTCAGTTCGAAGCACTTTGGTCCTTTTTATCAATGTTAAGACCATTTAGAAGTACGTAAAGTAAAAGTTTGTTCCTATATTGAAAAATCCTCCTTCTCCAAGCTTAGGTCAATGTAATTGCTGTCAGCCAGTTCTTTGGGTTTGAACTTTGATGTCGTCTTCAAGTCCAAGTGAAAAAATCTGAATTTTGTTTCTTTTGATTTAATTTTCTATAACATCGATATTGGTAAACATCAAATTGTATTTGAATGCAAAATAGAAAGAACAACAATAGAACTATAGAAAATGCGATTCAATGGCTTTCTGTAAATAAGAGGTCTTAAGTGAAGGTGTTCCAACCTCAGCTAGCATGTGAAAGAGAAGTGTGACAGCTCTTGTGACACTGTCTTTCATCTACAGCGTAGCTGTCACAATTAATTCTCGCACCAGTTTCTTGATCTCGCTCAGAAGGACAGCCTTCATTTTATTAAATGCTGAAGTAGGTTTGTGTGTGTGGAAAGAGAACACAGGATACATTTCAATGTCCTGATTATTCAAAATACATTATTACTCACTATCATGTTAAGCTGTCATGTCAGATTTTACATGTTCAGATGAAAAGGTAATGCATTAGTCACTTCTCATACTACAAATGCCTATTATTTCTGGTTGGTAAATGATAAACACTGAACCATATTCTGCCAGCTCCACTTAGAATAAACACAGAATCTATTGAGATCTGATGTCTTATCCTCCTTGCATGCTTTCTAGAAATGATGACTTTCATACCTTAATCTCATTCTCCATATGCAGAAAATTGCAAAGGCGACATAACATTTACCAAAACAAGTGTATGACTTAAGGTATTGAATCGGCTAAATAAACCTGCATAATTCTGCCAGTGCTATTAAGACTCTGAATTTAAGGATCACCCCACCACTCCAGGTCTGCTTCCAGAGGTTCCCTGAATTTTCTGCAGTACTGAACTGCTGTAGTTGTACTACATATGGACTGTATTTGGACTGCTCAAAAGTGAAATGAAGTTCAGCAAATCTAGTAATTCACGTAGAGAATTACTGTTCAACAGTGTATTCTCTTGTGTTTTCCAAGGAATGTCTTAAATGTCTTAAAGATTTTTAGGGTTTTATCATGGATTTTCCTTTCAGGACCCTCAGTGGCTTAACAAACTAGGTAGGCATGGCAGATGTACCAAATAAACAGTGGTCTTTGCTCTCCGGGACTCAGAGCTGTGCATTAAACAGCCTGGTAAGAAATACATCACTGAGCTCTGCTATGCTTCTGTTTGACAAGTGGAAATAACTATTGACAACTTCATTTTTGAAATTGCAGTGTAGCATCACTCACATTTTTCTTCAGGTCAGAGCCAGCAGTGTCTGTAATTTTAGCCATAGCAGGAAGAATGCACTCTTTTTATTGATTAATCACATTGGCTGAATGATATATTGTTTCCTGAAATTTATATTGTTCTCCAGAACTTTTCTTAGTGCTAATGTTGCCCTTTTTGTTTTGTTTCTTTTGGTAGCAGAAAAGCAACTTTTAAAGGAAATGTAGAAAAACAGTCTAGTTAGTTCCTCCTTTATAAAATGCATTAGCAGAGTCAGGTGATATTGATCAAAAATTTTGTAAACAAAGAACATTCAGAATTATTGCAAGGAATTTTGGCACAGAAGTTACGTAAGTCTCTACCTGCTTTCCAGGTACTTAGAAAGCAGTAAAGGAGTCCTCAGCAATAAATGTTGTTCTCAGCATGGACATGCTAAGTAACCTCAGTAATTTTGTACGTGATTTTTTTCACTGATTACTTTAAAAAAATGAGGAAAGTTCAAATTTACAGTTGGAAGCACTGACGTTAAAGTAGAAGAGCCTGAAAAGTCACTGTCCTTTGATGCCAACATTCATGTATTCAGATATTGGGATTCAACAGAGATTTTGTGTGAAACTTAAATTTTTCTCCAGAATTAAGATAGCATAAATTGTTCACTTGAGGAAGCCACCAGTTTACATTGCTTAGCACTACTAAAATATAAAAGCACCTTTTTTTATGGCATTGTTTTGCATTTGTTACTAAGCCATGCTTTTAAGGTTCTGAAATTGAAAATAAGACTTGCCAGTGCTTGTTGGGTCCAGTGGAGTTTAGGAGCTGGAGGGTGCTCCTTCCTGGCCCACTGAAGCACCATTTGATGGAATTAAAGACTTCCATCAGTGGGAGGCTGTGAATACCATGTCCCACATACAACCAGCAGTGAGGCTGAGCATGTATTCCCAGTAGGCACATGGGCATATACCATACACACGGTTTCAGTGGTGAGAACAGCTCTCTTGCAGTACCCACATAACAACAAGCAGCACTCATGTAAACACGATCAACACTGACATCTAGTTCCTCCTTTCTGGCTTATCAGGGCTGAAGTTTGCTAGTGGAGTATACACATACCCTGACTGTTGTCATCCAAAGGCACACTCATATTTGTGGGTTGCACATGTGGATTTTAATTATTAAAATACTTATGCCCAGACTCTGCTCCCTTTACAAAGTGACTTCAAACCTTAGGTCTTTCCCAACGTAGATCTACTGGCCAACCAGTCCAGTCTGGATTTTCCTAATGGTAATACACACTGCCCCACACACCCTGTGGGTCTCCCCATGGACTGGTCTGAAACACTTCAGCTGTTGGCACCCAGCCCTCAGTTGCCTCACATATGTGACCTCTCTCTCCAGTGCCTGGCACCCATCCTGTGCTACTTGCATGAAGTTTTTTAGCGTTTGCACACATGCTGGCTCAGAGTAAGGACTGTACTTACACAGAAGATGTTTAGAGATAGAATTTAATAACAAAATGCAGTAGACTCATTTAGACAAGTGTTCGCCTGCAGCCATTTCCTTTCATCCCTTCTCTTCTCCATTTACCTATTTTTGTTCCTCTCTGATCCACATTTATGCCTTCCTTTCCTCTCCTGTGTCCTGTCCCCTAAACATCACTTAAGTTTTCCGCATACCAACAGTGGCCTTAAAACATACCATAATCTTTTGCACAATCCCAAGTTTCTCTCTGCTCCCTTTGTCCTGTGTCAGCTCACTATCCTCTTAAGCAATAATCACCCTTAGTCTGCAGGGCATCCTGGAAAGGAAGTTTTTGTCATTGAGGCTTCTTGGTAGGTTTCCCATCAGAAACCATGGCTGCCACATTCTCCTTCAGTGGTCTTAGAAGCAGCAGATTCAGTGGCTTGTGTTTTTCACTGATGTTCCACCATCTGTCATTGTCCTTTTGATCCTCACCAGGTCTTTGTGTTTAATTTGATTAGTCTCTCATCAGATAATGTAAAACCATTAAAATTGATAATAAAATATATCTGGTTTAGACCAGATAATTTATTTCATCATTAGCTTATTTTCTTGGAATTTCTTATCCTAAAGACTTTCCTTGAATGGTATAGCTCCCTGTACTGTAATTCAGAAAGAACATGCTGTACAACTTTTTCTGTATCATTTCTTATCCACTTCAATATTTCTTGGGCTTTTTCAGTGTACTGGACTAGTTTTGTCCATAATCCAACTTAAACTATTCCAGCTACTTCTAAATTGCCAAGAAAATCACAGAACAATGTGAGTGAAATTGTAGTAGCACTCCAGGTGAGCTATAATAAAAGCAAAGAGTAATTTAAGGTACAATTTTATGACTGTTTTAATTTGCCATAAATCCATGCTCCGTGACTCATTGGGTTTTAGCCAGACTAGACAGATAACTGAATGATTCATTTTCACACAGATCCTTTCCCTGCATCCACTGGAACACTCCCCTTCTGTAGCAATGGCAGCACTTGAGGCTTTGTGCTTTTTACTGTATTAAAATGGGAAGGATGACAAAACATCTCTAAAATCTACATGTGGATTCAAATTGCCTTAAAATTTGTTATGTACTTGGGGGTGAAGAACAAGGTTTGGAAGTTCAAAAAGACTTTTGAGCAAGAATTTATGTACTATGAGTTTATGTATTTGTGGGTTTTTTTAATATGGGGGAGGAGTAAAGTGTATATAAAAGCTCCCTTATCTTTGTCCATCTTTGAGATTCCAATTATTTGTTCCTGAAGCTGAACTCAGAATCTGTCCAATCCAGTGTACAAAACTCCCTGTCATAAAAGGAAAGAATACATTTAAAGACACTCTGTGTATATAATGGAATTGTCCAAATAGTGTGTAATTAGGAGAGAAATAGTTAGGTGCAGTATGACAAAGACCTTCATGCAAACTGCATGATGTGTTTTGGGTAGTAGTGTAATTTAGCATGATGTGCCGTAGCTATTGAACCTAACAAATCGATCAGTGCTGTAAATAAAGTCCTATATTTGGTAGTTTTTAGTGCTTGAGTTCTCCTTTTGGAGCCTTCCTCTGTTTGTATCTCTGCTGTTTGCTGTGGCTGGGGTGAAAACAATATGTAAAGTGATCTCTGATAATGTTAGGTAAATAGAGAAAACAAGTTGGAAAAAGCAATTACTTCTGTGGGACTGTCATGGTCCTTAACTTTTCATTGCCTTTTTTGCAGAGGTTTCCATGTAACTGAATTTGACATTCAGAAAGGGCAGAAGATGCTTTTAGGCAACCTTATCTCTTCATTGCTAAAGTTTTGTGAAAATTAGTATTTATTGGATGTGTCACAAGTTGTTTCTTCTGTGTGAGCCTGTTGTGCCTCTGGGCACTATGCATGTATGAATGGAGGCCTTGCAATACGTTCTTGGGAGCAGATTAAATAAGTCACAGTTTTTAATTGTTAATTTTTGCCACTATATAAGAAAAATTTTCCATTCACTAAATATTTGTTGTGTCCAATTCTAAGTCCAGTTGTATGAAATGCATATTCGCGTGGGAAGGTTGATTTGTGTTGCTGAGTTATATTTTACGTAATTATCAAACAAGACTCCAAACAAAAGAAAGTAACCCCAAAAACTCTTCTAATTTGTAGGCTGCCAGGGGTACATCTATGTATATAACCTTTATTCTCTGTCAGAGGCTTTGCAGTCATTTACTACATTTTTAAGTTTCCAGAGACTACTAAATATGAATCATTCAATTGAGGTGAGGCAGGTCAGTTTAACTGTTTTCATGGGTTTTACTGATAGTAGAGGTAATGACACTGCTGTCAACTCTGTATTTGCTATTATTTGTGATACATATTGAATGCTTAATGAGGTTCTTGCAGATTATAATTATAATTATTTAGCAGGTTTGATATTATAGCAGATATTTTAACTAAATTTTACTTTAGTTTCATGTATAATTATGAGCTCTAACACTTGTGAGACTATAATAGTTGGATAGTTCTGTACGGTGGTTCTAGATCAATGCTGCCCTGTCTTGAGCCTTCTTAATTCTACCCTCGTTTTTGCTAATTAACTATACTAAAGATTTTTTTCTCCTTTTTTAAACTGTTTGCACTTAGCAATGTAGCAAGAAAGCATCAGCTTCGTTGTTGTGGATCCTGAAATCCTCTGGAATAATTGCAAACCGTCCTTGGCCAAGGATCACTCTTACATTGACAACAACTGCTATAATATTAACCATGGCTGTGTTCAACATGGTAAGAGGGGAAAAAAAAGGATAATTTTTCTTTTTTTGTTGTTGTTGTTATTTTTAGATTTTAAGTTGTTGTTCAGTATTTGTTTAGATGTTGAATTTATGGCCCAAGTCTATGCCAGGAACCTACCTAATAATGACTACACAGTATGTTTTCTGTTGCTCTGCTTTACATTTCTGTCTCTGGCAATGGGAGCCTCTGCAAACAGGATGTTCAACAAGAGCTCAGATCCTGGCTAAATTTGTTAAAGAAAAATATTATTTGTAATTAATAGAAAATAATTAAATCTCAGGTTGGAATTGTTCAAATCCCATGGTCATCTATGCATTGCTTAGAAGAACAGAGCATTGCTGAAAGAATGAAATATCTCCTTACAGGATGTGTGAAAGACTTTATGTGAAACAAACTGAGCTCTACTCAGTTGATCATAATGGATACATTATTGATTTCACATGCTTGTCTTTTTTTAAAAATAAGAAAAAATTCACAGTTACATCAAAACTTCAAAAGTCCTGAACTACAAATTTGTCAGGTCTTATATCTACTTTAGTCATTTCAACCTGTGCTTTTCTCTCCTAATAGGGAAAATCCGTGTAATTCTATTGTGCTTTTGTAACTACAGCAATATAGAGTAGATCTGTCATTAGTCTTCCTAAAGCATGAATCTTAATGATCTCATTTATTCTGAAGGATTTGTTGTCTAATGAGATGAGCAGTGTATGGGATCAAAAAGCTTCCTTTGTCTTGTCCTGTTGGCTAAGGCCAATTCTGTTTGTAAACGTGTGAAATTGTTCCAGTTCAGTTCTGTATCTGCAAAATGGGAACTCTAATATTTATTTAGGTAGTGTTTTCATTACAGCATTAATGTGTAGATATTAATCATGTTTCATGTCAGTGAGATTTGCATTTCAGTATCTGTGAATTTGCAACCCTAGTGCTTCCTTGAGTTGCTGGTACTTTTGTTACTTGAGGTTCATAAAGATTGATAATACCTACACTGTTTTACATTGTTTTCCCACAACATTCCATGGGACCCTTAGTTGGTGATTTGTTACAGTAAGTGCTAAACTTGTTAGAATGATGTAATGTGAGCTTTTAAATGTGAACACTTGAAATTTCTGGTAGAACCTTCTCTCCATTTTTACTGTCAAATTTTCCTACTCGTTTGTTTTGATTTTCTGTTCTTTCTTTTTTCTGCTTTCTTTTTAAGGAGAGGAGATGGACTCCAAACCAATTCCATATTCAAAATTTAAAATTGGCCAAACTGAATTTGGTGTGTAAGTCTGGTAGAGGAGAAACTCAAAGAAGCAGTGGCTGGAAATGAGAACATAAGCTCACTTTTCAGCAGTGAAAGCAGTTAGCAATAAGAACACTTATTCTGAAAGGCTGTCGATTTTCCATCACTTGTCCTCAGCTGAAGTCTATATGCTTTTTTGAAGGACAGCCTTTAGCTAGGCAGAAGTTCTTTAGCAATACAACAGGATAAAACTCAGAAATGGAGTAACTTTTAAAATGAAGATCATATCAGACTTTCTTTTATTTTTCAGCTCTGTAAATGTGTGAGAAAAAAAGAAATAACCTACCACTTGGGTTTAAAGTACAGTTTGAGCTAGACTTCATGCATATGGTTATTTATTAAGTTAAAAATGTAAAAGGAGGTATGGTCAGCAAATGGTTTTTGCTTAGACTGAAGTGTGTACAGCCTACTTCAAATTTGGCCTTCAACTAGTAAAAGACATTCTAGAAGAAAAAGGAAGTTGTTCAGTACATAATTTTTAGAAAAAGGTTTTAATTTTGTTGGCTCAAGTCCAATTTTATTTGGACTGAATGTTATAGTAATACCTAATAGGGTGTATTTTAAAGTCTTTATGCCTTATCAGTAATGTTACAGTGTTACAAATAATCATGTACCATGATATTCATGAGATGATAATTTTAAGTACAATTCCCTCCTTGAAACTAAACCTTAATAGTTTGACTAGCAAAAATTACTTTAAATGTGATTGTGAAATTTGCATTTCCTTAATATTAATAGCAAATTGTGGGAGAGACTCTGAAGTATCATTATTACATCTCCAAGCAACATGTACCTAATAGCAGAGTCCATTAACTGCATTTATTTCCATGAACCCTTTCAGTAGGAAAAGGCATTAAGATTTAATGGAGATAGAAAGCATCTAACCATTCCACACCTAATAAATCATAATTAAGACCAAAATGTCAAATAAAACTCAGTCTTTATGGTCAAGGGACACTAGTAGTGGTAAAATTTTATTTCAAATTAGCTGTTTCAGGAGACATCTGACTCTAGTCTTCATGGTTGAGAGGTATATAGTCATGCTCAGTGGAGGGAAGTTAAAAATCAGCTAACATGACATAGGTATCAAATACTTCTTAGCTGAAGGGAGTGGATGAGCATTAGATCTGATGATCCATTGAGCATTAGATCTGGTGCTTTATGTAGAGCAGGACAACTGTCAGCCGCTCAGTGACGTTGTTTTTGGCAGGCTGGACATGAGATGCTGCAGGGAACAATCCAGACAACTCAGAGAGGCAGTAAGACTTCATGACTGTAAAGGGTCCATTCTTAGAAGCTGAATGAATGACTGCATACAACACATCAAATGATTGTGCCTCACTGTCCTCTGGAATTCATGTGATCTCGTGTTGAAATCTGTTGAATGAGGCAGTGGCTTGCCACTGCATATTGCCTCTACAGGGCATCTGGGCCTTGAATACATAGTGTCACAGAGATAGTTAGACATTTTCACTTGGCACCTAAACTTTCATAAAAAGTGAATTATTGAGCAACTTGGATTTGGTACAGTTGACTTTTAACAAGAGACATGCCATAGGACACCAAATAACACAGTTGCATGAGCACTTTGAAGTTAAGAAGTCTTGTACAAATCCAGAGACAAAATGCTCTAAAGCTTCTGCTAAATGCATTGTAGTACTCTCTGGATCTTCATAATCCTTTTCCAACTTACTATTATCTCAGCATCATCTCTTTATTGATTGAAAAATATGCTTAATAGTTTTGGTAGGTACTTAGCATTCCAGGCTCTCCTTAGACTTCTGCCTCTGAGCTTGTGAAGAGGAGCAATAGTACCAGATTTTGGGATTCTCCACACTATTCTTTGGGCATTCATGTGAGGATATGGGGATGAAAATCCTGACTCAAGTGGCATTTTTCAAAGGAAGCTGTGATATGCATTCTACATCCAAGTACTTTTGTACATTAGTAAGAAAGATCGCTCTTTTTTTTTAGTAATACCTACACTAGTGTATTATGTTGGTTTTGGCACATTCTTGATCAGGTAACAATAGAGTTGTACTGACTTGCTTATTTCGTGTTTTGGGGCAAGGATCTGTCACCACATGTCTCCTATTGAAAGAAATAGTAGCACAGCAGGTATTTTGATCATGTGAGGCAAAAAACTCACAACTGAAGATTGCAGATTATACAAACACAAGAAGAGAAAAAGCTGTTAGAATATATGAAGTTAAAATGAGAATTTGATGGTAGCGTGCTCAGATGTTCCCAGGCAAACACTGGTATTCATAAAAAATACTGCTTTCGTTTGACTCATTTGAGTAGGTGTGACTGCTTAGTAGGATTGAACTGACTCTTACAAAAAATGCTATGTTGAAGAACAATATATACCTTCAAAGCATGATAGCAGATGTAAATGACTGATGAGAGACAAGAAAGACAAGTACAAACACATCATTCAGAAATAAGTGTTGTTTGGCTCATGGGAGGTGACAACATTTTTGTATCTTTTTTTTCCCATTTTATATTTATTAATGTATTTATAGATATATCACATTTCATATAGCATTCTGTGTGTACAGGTAGTATTTATAGGTCAGAAATGACCTGTAAAAAGTTAAAAACCAAAATTTAAATTATTTTATAATATATATTA
>NW_008686096.1:6450-19459 GCF_000695815.1 Acanthisitta chloris | reverse complement strand
CAGTCTGGAAACCTGCTGGGGAAGCAGCAGAGGATATGTATGAGACAGAGTAACTTCATTTATGTGACTTATTCAGTAAAAGCCATCTTCCAAATGCATCCTGATGTTAGAGGCAACAGCAGAGCAGGGAGGGAGAGAGAAGGGAAGGATGCTGGGCAGGGAAGAGATGTTCAGTCGGGATGGTGGGCTGAGAAGAGGGATGGATGTAGAGAACAAATTCATGACATCAAAAGGACCAGTGGCTGAGAACAAGGGCTGTGCATGGGCAGGTAAGCATGGGGCAGAGAGGTGGAGAGGAAATCATTGAGTGACAAGAGTTTTTTCCTTCGCAATTCTGGTGCACACAGTGTGGGGTGAAATGATACTTAAAGCACTGAAGACTCAATGGATGGGGCAAGTCTCTGGTCCACAGCGAACCTGACTGCTAGTGCTGGGTAAGCTCATGCAATTTTTCTGCCAAAGTTGTACAGAAGCAGCTCTGATATGATGACATCACCTTTTTCAAGTTTATCTGATTTTACTTCGAAAGTGGATTAGGATAAGCCAGAAAAATGCCATCATGAATATGGGATGAGCATCCTTACAGGGTGTTATTTCAGATGATATAAACATCAGAGTTTATGCTGGTATGATGTTGAAAAATAGTCTTTTCTTGGAACCATGAGCTGTGGTCTTTCCATGTTCAAGAGGAGGAAAAAAACTCTTAAAATCTTGTCCCAGCTGAGCCACTGGGTATCTGACCCAGTGTTACTCCTGCCAGCAGACACTGAGCCCACTGACCCAGTGTGCATCCTATGCAATGGACCTGCCATATACCCAGCCCTGCTCCAGCAGATCATCCTGCCTCTCTTGCATTAATTGGCTGTACTTAAGCCCATAAGCCAACGCATTTGAAGGTTAAAAAGCAAAAGTTCCACCCACTCCCTCCGGCTCGAGGGCTTTCACCCCATTTTCTTGGAAGGGCAATCCCTGTGCAATGACTCCCATCTGCGGCGCAGCCGTAAAATAAATACATGTGTAAATGGACGGGACACACTTCAGACTTTGAACCGCAGAGCCAGGGAGCCCGGACCGGTGTTTTCACAAGCTCACGATTGAGCTCTAGCCCTTTGTAAACTTTTACTGGATTGCCTTGGACGTGGCAGAAGCAAACAGTCTGCCTC
Source organism: Acanthisitta chloris (assembly GCF_000695815.1). Taxonomy (NCBI): domain Eukaryota; kingdom Metazoa; phylum Chordata; class Aves; order Passeriformes; family Acanthisittidae; genus Acanthisitta; species Acanthisitta chloris. The sequence goes on along the minus strand of NW_008686096.1, from coordinate 18,296 downwards.
AGCAATTGCAAACACGCGAGGAGGCTGCGGCGGCAGGCGGGGAGCCGTGCATGGCACGGCCAGACACGGGGCCAGTGACTCACACCCTCCCCGGTCATAAACCCTCAGGGACCGGTAGGAATTGCAGTCTGGGATTGGGACTGGAGCCTTTGGAGCAGCTCCACTGAGGAGGCATCTGGGCGACACCGCTGCTCCCTGCGCTGCCTTATTGACCGCTTAAATCCTCCGCAGATCAAAGAGGGTCTGAGAGTTTCTTCCTAATGCTGCTTGAACTACACTGACCTTTTCCTCTGGAACCTCTGTTAACTCCTGCCCATTACTCATTGTAAACAAAAGGGAGATCCAAAGGGTTTCCAATGGCCAAGATGGATGGGAAATGTTAGGAAGCTGGTGAAGGATGCTCAAGCAGATGACATGATTTAGGGAAAGGCAGGAATTCAGACCCGCACAGGCTGGTAGCCCCAGTCCACATTGTAACACCTTTAACTTTGCCCATGTCTCCTGTAGAAATGGCTTAGAAACAGTGGTGAACTAAAATGCTGGAGCAGCTCAAATATGAACTTTATAACTTGGTCATGGGTTGGACTGGAAAGTGATCACCTCACCAGTCCTGCTGAGCATGTGCCAGTGCATGTCATGGTTTGAAGCTATATTGGACAAAATCATCCCATCAAGTTGGAGGGACCTTGAACTCTGAAGGAGCCCTGCTTGGAGCTTTGAACTTTGTGGCTTGTCTCTGCTTCTTACACAAATGTTATGCTGCCATATGGATACTTGGCACCACAGTTTATCCTCTCCTTTCATATCTTACCCTCTTTGGGAAGTCCTCTGGTATACCTCAGATGTTTTTATTCACTGGAAAGACCATGTGTACAGGCTTGAAACAGCATTAAACCCCATCATGGTCTATTACTCTTGTAAAAATAGCTTTTTTCACATAATGCATCAGAAATATCTGTTTAAACTTCAGGGATGTTTCTGCACAGGCTGCAGAACAGCAGTGCAATGCACCCATCTCCCCAAACATGAGCCCGTGCTCATCCTGCAGCATGGAGGAGGCAACTGCAGATGGACAGAAGCCACAGCCAGACCTGGGCTGGGACCCAAATTCTCCTGAGCCCTTCCTAGTGGTCAAGAAAGTGCTGGTAACCGAAAGTGAGGTGCGTTTTGTGTGTGATGCCTTCTCAGGTTCATAATCAGGCACAGGCATGTGACTTATCTGACAATTAGATCAATTCTTCATGCTCCTCAGTGAAGCAGTGGTGAGCTGAGCCTGGCAGGCTGTCCTCCTGTATGCTTGTCCTGCCCACTGTCAAGGTCCTGACACAGGAGGTCTGGAGGTGACCTCTGGAGCAAGCGTCTTTCTCCTGGCCACCTCCAGCAACCTGCTGCAGCAGTTTTGCTTTAAGCAGGCCTTGTCTTTCCCTGGCCATAATCCCACCCGCTGCCTGCACGGAGCCCCTTATCTGCCCTCGGGTGGAAACAAAGGCTCAGGGTGTGACATGGTACCAGTGAGGCTGATTCCCCGTCCCATGGCGAGTGATAACGCGGAGCCGCTCTCACCCGCCGCCGGTCGAGGGGCACTGCCCGGGCACTCTGCCTCCCCCTGGCCCCTCGTGGATGTGGAGCAATTAATCTCTGACTTTCCCCATTCCCTCCCTGTTGCAGCCTGGCCCTTGGCCCAGGAATTTCCCCCTGGCTGCCCATGGAGCCTGCTGCAAACCCTGAGGAAGGTGCTTTTGAAACATCTCTGCCTGGGCAGCCTCAGGACTTGGGGGATACTTGACATTAAAGCCTGAGGATTTAGATTTTTTGGGAGCCACAGGTAGTGTGTCAAGGAGGCAAATAGCTGTGCAGGGGTTGGGCAGTTTGGTAACTCCTTCCTGTTGTGGTTTGTTTTAATAGAGCTGCAAGCGTAGGACGGGGAAGAAGAGAGGCGAAATAACCACTCCACTGTGCTGTCCCAAAAATGAGGGGTTTACAATCATAGAATCATAGAATCAACCTGGTTGGAAGAGACCTCAAAGATCATCGACTCCAGCTAACTCGTGCAGTGTCGTTTAGGTGGAGAAACTAAAATTGCCGCTACAGTTTCACCACATCAGGAGCAAGACGGAAGAAATCAATGAACATGAAAAGCAAGAGGCTAATTTTGCTCTTGGAAACTCGAGTTTTACAGGGAGCAGGGAGAGCTGAGCCTTCTCCTGAGGATTTGGGGTTTGTGTCTGTCAGGCACACAGTGACCTCTGCTGTCGTGCCCCCCAGCAGACCCCAGCCCGGCAGGCGACAGCATATGGACAGGCGTTTTATGGGGAATAGTAGCTGGGATTTTTGGCCGGTCGGTGCTGTATTAATCCCACCGCTCGCTACGCGCTCGCCCCAGCCATTCTGTAGTGCCATCTTCAGGCAAAGCTTCAATATTGCCGAGATCAAAGAGCCAGGCAGCCAGTGCCTCTCCTGCCGTGCCCAGGTCGGGAACGGCTTTGGCTCTGGCTGGGGTTCACACAGGGCAGTGATCTGTTCAAGGTCAGCAGGGACTTTACAAGAATTTGGTGATGGGCACAGTGTCTCTTGCTCCAGTATCTGGAGCATTGAGGTAAACTTGAGCAATCTGTAAACTGGGGTAATATCAGTATGTATTTTTTTTTAAATAGGGGATTCACCAACAAAAACTCCCTTTTGGCTCCTGTTTAGAAAAGGGGTTAGAAGAAAGGGCTGGGGATTCCTGCTCTGCTGCCTCCATTCTGCTGAGTGGGATCCAAAGGGTGGGACTGGAGGTTGGGGAGGATTCATCCTGCGTGGACAGCAGCCCTGGCACTTCAATCCCTGAAACACTTATTGCACCATACTTTGCTCAGATTGCTCCCAGCAGTATTTACTGGTGTGCATTAATGCTGCAGGTCTGTACAGCATGGATGGCCAGGCTGGGATGATCTCTGCTCTCTCAGGGACCTCTAGGGCTCCAGAACAGGCAGGGGCTGTGTGGTGTTGCCTGCTCAGGACTGGAAGCAGCCACTCTCCAACCTGGCACACACATGCTGGGAGCAGCATCTCTGCTGTGGATGGAAGCAGCACATGGAACTGAAGGTCCCATCCAGACCTGGAATCTGCAGCAACTCCTGGGGGGCTCCCCAAAGTAGCTGGGGTTCTGGCATGTTTTTGTCTCAAAGCTGTGAGACTTCAGCTTTGTCAGCATAGGGATGCAGGATGAGGGAGGCTCCAGCCCCTCCTGCCTGCTGCACACATCTGGCACAGACATGGAGCTGATCCTGCAAACTGTTGCTCATGTTCCTCTTCCGCTGGAGGATTTTTCAAAGACCAGGCTTCCTACAGCTGATTTACAACTCTTTTTAGAGCAAAGGGGCGATTCCAGAGAAGCCACCAATTATGTTGATGAAGAGCCTGACAGTAAACAGTGTCTTTTCTCCCTCTAAAAGAAAAAGACATGGAGGGAATTCAGCATCTTCCCAACATCAAAGCTAATAACAGAAGTGAAGTGAGACTCTGACCTTTAACAGCCTGCCTGTTAGTGTGGATTATATCATGTCAGCAGCCATCTGCAATATAAACTATACCTGGCTTTGATGAGACCTCTTATAGACCTTTAAATGGGTGGAAATGCTGCACGGCTTTCTGCAGAGAGGAAACCACAGGAATACTGAGGCATTAGCTATGCAGCACATGGGATGAGGGTGTTCTGCCAAGCTGCTGGATCACTGGGGCTGCTGGGACCTTCTCACAACTGTGTCTGGGATGCTGGAGCCAGAACAGGTTGTGACTGTCCCTGCCAGTCACAGGGTTTGGATATTTCAAATTATTTGGTCCAGTATCACCTCCTGGGGCTTTTTCTGAGAGCAGAATCAGATTGCATCGTGCTCTTATAAGAAGAGGTTGGATCTCTGGAGATGAAGGATTTGTCAACCTTAGAGAAAAATGTAACTGTTTGGACAGCCTCTGTCCCTATTTTTGATTGTCTTTCTTTTCTTTTCACCCAAAATGCTCCCCCTCAGATGCTTTGTGGATAGACAGGCATCTGAGATTCAGCATCCATCTTCCTGCAGTGTCCTTTCTGGTTCCATCAGATGCTGGAGCAAACCTCAGGTTCCTCAGGTGGTCAAAACAAGTTAGAAACCTTATAGATTTCCAATTTTCCTTGTGTTTCCCTCTCATCCTTCTCCATCTGGAAACTGGAGAACAGCAAAATATAAAATTACAGGGCTAAATATAGCACGAGCTTCTTTCAATAATGTATTGGTTTAAGTGTCCAATAATTAGAGCTAAACAGGAGTAGAAGGTCTGTGTGAAGCATATGCATTGCCCACGTGAATTCCAAGCACCATCATCAGGAGTGTGGCACTGCATAGGCACTGGTGACCATGAGCTGGCACAGGCAGCCTGTGCTACTGACAGGGAGGGTGGAGGAAAATGCAAGTGATATTTAACTTTTTGAAATATTAAAGGACTCCGGGAAAAAACACATGTTTTAGGCCAACTCTGTGTTAGATTATGTCAGCAATTCCTGGAAGCTGAACAGCTTAACAGACAGCAAACCACCAACCAGTGCCTATATAGAAGGAAAGCTGCACCCATGCAGGACAGGCAGCTCAGAACTCAATGCAGCAGCAATGAAATGGAGAGAGCACTTACAACTCTTGTGCTGTAAAGCCATGTGAGTGACCTGGCTCTCCTGAGCTAGCTGTGGGTGTTTGGGGCTGCCATGCACCTTTGCAGTGATATTTTTGGAAGTCTCACAAATTTGCAGCATGGTGAAGCCTCACGTTGCTGCTGTTTTGCTGGGGTGAAGGGACAGTGCATGAGCTGTTCCACCTTGGAGCAAACTGCCATGGTTTGCTGCCCTCCTGCTCCCAGTAATGATGAATCCATTAGCTGGTTGATGCCAGAGGCAGTTTAGAGAGTCTTTTGTGCTGTCTTCACTGTGCTGGCCATGGCACTGAAGGCACCAAATCCAGCCTTTGCCCCCACCCTGGGACTTCTGGGGACTGATTTGCGACCTTGACAGCATAGGACCAGTGCTGGAGCATCCTGGCACTGCTTTAGTGCAGTAAACAGTGTGTAAAAGCTCTTCTACATTGAAGCCTGGGGGAAGATAAGGGCAGAACGGGATCAGGGATTGCAGGAGCTGGTGGCAGGAACTTTCCTTCCACACAGAAGCATCTCGGCACATTGGAAGGCAATAGCCACAGCTCCCCAAAGAGGATCCAGAAATAGTAGGTCTGATGGAGCCATGGAATATCACAGAGAAGCCAATCTAATTTCCTAATATGTTGAAACATCTCACTGACTTCTCAGGGGACTTATCCTTAGAAAGAAAGTTTTCTTAACCATATCAGGGATAAAAAGAAAAATGGAGGAGTGAAAAAAGTCATCATTACACTGACACTTGGAGATAACGTTCAAAGCCAAGTGTTGGGTAGGATAAATCTGCTCCTAAACAAAGCTGATTTATTGGGAAAACTCATCCATTTACAGTCCATAAGTTAAGGGCTCAGGTTCTGTGCACAGAGGTGTTTCAGTCATCAAGGAATATGGTAATAATATTTTATGGAAATGTCTGAGACTTCCTCTCTGTGGGGCCGTGGCCATTTCTGTTATGAAATACACAATGCTTTTGAGCCTCGAAGTCCTACACATTGAGCCATAAAGACAAACATGAGTGATCTTGTATCTTCTGGGGCTTTATGGTGTTGTAAAATATGCTTTATGTTCCAATCAGCAGTGACAATTTATGAACATAGAGGCTCAAAAAGATGTAACATCAGACTATGTATTTTAATATAGTTTGAGAGAACTGTAATGCCTTGAATGACATTTGCTCTCAGCACACACGGAAAATGAATGGTAATGCAGCAGAGATTGATGGTTTATTTCATCAGGAAGGGTCTTCGGTGTGAAGAGTTTTATGAATGTTATAGACAATAACTAGTTGGCTTAAGGAAGAGGATTTATTGGCCTTTTGGCTACCTTCTCCTAGAGTGCTCACATTTTCTTAGTGCCTTGTTTGTGAAATTTGTTACCATCAGTTCGAGGAGGTTTGTTTTATTCCTGCCTGTAAGTATTAAAATTAGAGCTGGAGATAGACACCAACCATTTTTATTAATGTTTCATTTTATTTACACAATGTATCAGTTATAAGAATGTATTACGAAGTAACACTGAAATGATCTATTTTATATGCAACTCCTCTGGGGAATGAGAATAAAGCTGCTCAGAAGTGGAGGCAACACGGGTGTCAGACAAGAGTTAGAGCATGCTCTTTGTGGAGTATTGGTCATGTTTAAACATCCCATTTTTAAGATTATGCTGAGAATTTATTGCTAGTACTGGATTTTTGTGACTTCAGCATGTTTTGGTAAATCATCCTCAATGCTTCTGTTGTAATTCGTCTTTGGTTAAGCATTGCTGCAAAGGCTGATATCCAAAAGGATGCTCAGACTGGTGGTGGCACAGGGACTGATAGAAAGCAGCTGTTGAGTCCACAGTGGACAACCTGTGCTTCTCTTCCTGTGCCCAGACTCTGGGATGCACCCAGGTGTGGGTACATTTTGCCATCTCACAACTGAGTATCTTTTTTTTGCTATTTACTTGTGCCTAAACCACCAGTAAACACCATTTCCAAGAGTCCTGTGACAGAAGAAGACAAGTCCCCATTCTCATATTAAAGTGAATTCTTTAGCTCCCACATTAGCAGGGAAAATTTGGGAAATGTGTTTTTTTAAAGCCTACTCATGAGAAAGCAATGCCAACAGTCACCTTTACTTTTGAAGAAGGTTGGAGTCCTCTGAAAGGAGCAGCTATGATTTGTTTAATGCTGGGCACTGCAGCTATAATTTTCTAGTCTGCAGTGAGGCAGAGCAGAATTGTCTCCAAGGAGGTGAGAGGGTTTGGAGGCTGATGGGTCATTGCACAGGCAGGGGATGGAGAGAGCAGCATGGCTTTGCCTCCTCCTGCTGTTGTTGATGTGGCCTTGGGAGGTCATGGTGAGGATGGTGAAGTCTTGACCCATCACAGAGGTGCTCACAAACCTCACAGCATCAGCTTCATCTGCTGCTACATCACCAGAGCCAAACACACCCTGGTTGTCACTGCTGATGCATTTATATGAAACTTCCAGTGCCAATTGCAGATCGATCCTTGCAAATCAATGGGAAATTGTGTCAGGAATCAATGAAGAGAATCCCAGCCACAGCCCTGAGGTGGGGGCAGCACTCCAGGCACAGAGGGATTTTAAGCTGCAATAGTCTGGGTCAACAACAGCTTCGCCATGAAACACCAAAGAGTGAAGAAGCACAGGCAGCGTGGGGTCATCTCAGAAGGAGCTTTTGTACCATGCAAGTGAAGCCAGGGAGCTGTTGATGTCTCCAGAGTACTCACATGAGAACACTTGAAATCTCATAGTGAGACCCTGGTGTCCCCTTGAGTCAATGCTAGAGGTGAGTGTTTCATTCCTTAACATCCCCCTTATTGTACCTCTTGATTTATTTTTATTCTAAGGGTTTTATTAATGCTGTTGACTCTTCTGTGCTTAGTACCTGCCCCTCCACAGTAATTAAGCATTAGCTAATATCTGCTCACTGAAAACCATAAGAGAGCTTTATTATCAGGCAGGAAAAGACTGCATTGATTTAGAAGACAGTTCATGTGGTAATTTCTGTGCCACCTTAAAAATCACTGCAAAGTGATCTCTGGAAGGTAATAAACAAGATGCAAAATCACTATGATAACATAAATCACCTTGAACTCACTTGATATTAATAAGGACTATGCCATGGATCCATCCAAAGGAATTGCTTTGTAATGCAGTATCAATGTCCCATTATTTTAAAGTGTTACTAAAGTAAAAGAGAAAATGGGATTCTTTATAGGATATGTGGGATTTTATTAAACTCTTGTGTGTGGAGAGGAATGGGAGTGTGTGGGTGTATCTAGCAGGGATGACATCTGCTAAGGGTGATCAGTTTGTCCTTTCAAACCTAACACCTGGGTACCCCATTCAACAGCCCGTCCTTAAAACCAGGGCAGGAGGAGCTGAACAAGATAAAATATTCCTGAGCATCAACCTCCTTATTCCAGAGCCCAGGACAGACAGGGAAAGGCTTCTCCTTTCCTGCTGCCTGCCTGGGATGCACAGGATGCAGCCCCAGCTGCTGGGGTGTCGTGAGGAGTAAGGAGCAGTGGAGGTGGATTAGACCCTTCTGGTTGGCATGCCATGAATTATGTGTCAGCTCAACATCCAGCCATTCATTAGAGATTTACCAGCTGCTTTTTGCCTAAATATTTGCTTAAAACCCCCAGCATATTTCATTCCATAGATTATTTTTTCCCTACCAGTTATGAATCAGGGCTAAAAGCATTTTAGAAAGAAAACACACTTTGCTGAAGTCAGATGTTGCATTCAATCAAAATCCATGAGAAACTTAAGACTGGTTGGAAATACGAAGGGGGTTAGTGCTCCCAGTGCTGGCAAGCTGGTTGTTGCAAATTTTGTCTGGGACCAGTGACTTGCATAGAGTCACCTGGAAAGATGCAGATGGAGCAGAGATGAGCTCATTTCTGCAATTTTCAGGCTCTTCTACTCTAAAACAATCAGTAAGAAAAATTAGAATGACTATTTTTATTTTCACCGCTCAATTTTTTCTGTTCAGTGGTATCAGTCAACCTTCCTGCCATTCCTCCACCAGGATGTGCTAAATTTTGCTGGCAGCCTGGGAACACTTCTCCAACAGCACTGGAGCTCTCAGCTGATGTCAGTCTTCCCTGGAAGGGTCTGCTGAAGGTAGCTGTATTGACACAAATGGTGGTGGGAATTCCTGTCATCAAGGATATGGGAAGGTGGCTCCATTTTTTATCTCTGAGTTCTACTTCTATTACAAAGTCAGCATTTCAAACTCACACTGAAGTTCTGAATTTTTCCCAGTAGTGACAAACTAACTTATAAGGGGTTGAAAAACCTGTGCATCTGTCTCAGTTCTCCTTTCAGCTTCCTGAATAGAGCAAAGTTTGAAGCAACATTTGACTTAGACTGATTTGAAAATATTTTGGGATAATTAGATAATGAGATAATTTTAGAAGCTTTTCTTTCTAGTACAGTCTGAATTTTGATGCCATCTCAGCAGAATGGAAAAAAAATAGTGATAATTCACCTCCAAATTCCCAATGAAAGCTTCCAGAAATGCATCCAAAGTCAGGATCTCTTACCAAACTCAGTGAAGAACCAGACTCACCTCTTATTCAAGTTAGCACAACCATCAGCCAATGAACCTGGATGAATTAATTTGCTGAGCAATGCTGATGCCCCCCAGTAAGGGAACTGGTACCAGTGTGTGCTGCAGGAGCTTTACCAATTCAAACCAGCTGCAAATCTGCTCTAAGTGATTTTTTTTTACAGGTCCTTAATCCACTGGGTAAAAGCTTTACAGTGAACAGAGTACAGAGCAGGACAGACCAGCACTTCAGATTGCAGCTGCTAAAGTCAGTCATCCCCCTCATCTCAGTGTTTGAAATAAATCCTTACATGGGGATCTTAAAGAGCTGGACTAACTCCCCAAAGCATTAATGGGTGTTAAGTGGTGTGCTGAGATAAGAGTACATCCCATTGTTAGGAGTGACGGATAGAGCTCAGGGGTCAAGTGAAATTGGGCTTATCTGCTGGCAATTCAGCCTTTTTTTCTTCCTGTGTTTGCTGTCTAGAATTTTGTTCAGGGGGAGAGGAAAAAAAAAAAGGAAAGTGTAAAGCAGCCCATATTTTAACCAGGAGTCAAGCAAAAGATTCTTCGGGGCAGATGAAAGACAGACACAGCACTTTAGATGGAAAAACCAGGAGCTGCCTTCCCAGCATGGTGAAATCCTTGGGACCATGGAATACCACAGGGAAGTCAGAGCTCTCCTCATGGAAGCAATAGTGCAGGAAAAGTCCTTTTTCCATTAAATATGAGCAGACAGAAGCCTTCTCACTACTTTCTTTAATGCACAGGAGTTGGCACTGAACCCACAAACTTTCCTGGTGCCTCCTGGATGGCTGAGCACAGCGAGTCTCTGGGTACAACTTCTGCACTGGGAAAGCAAGGACAGCACAGCAATCCAGAGGAGAGCTCCACTTTTCCACACTTTGCTAGACTCAATGGTTTTTGAAGCTGTAGCCAATGTGTTTTGGAGTGAACTGGGTAGGGAAGGTCTCTGGACAAGAACGGACTCTCTGTTCTTGGCACACAGTAAAGTCCACTCTCACTACCTGGGATATTCGCCCAAGATTTGATTAAAAGGTTGTTGTAACCAGGGAGAAATAAGGTTCTTATGTACTGGGATAGGTCCCAACACATCCATTTCATGGGGATGGCTTGCAGAGTAAGCAATGGGAATGGGCTGGGTCTGCTTTATCCAAGGGCACCTTCACTAGTGTTGTGGAAGCAACTTAACAGTGAGGTGACATCAGAAGAAAGACTGAGGCAGAAGAAATATCCTTTAAAGCAATTATTTATCATTTCTGCTTTTGTGGAAAGGGACCAGCTTTCAAAGAGGAACTTGAAGTCACAAATGAAACAAGCAGCTAAACTCGTTATTGTGGTTCTCATGGCAAAGCCTGAGGGGTTTTGATCACTATGAAGTGGTTCAGACTGCTGGGCTGCACACAAACTCTCCTAAATAATCCTCCTGGCTTTCCCAAGCTCTGCAGTCTTTCTGAGACCTAAATCAGCATTTAGCTGGCTGGTCAAATTCCCAGTCCTACTGAGGTCAAGGGATGCTGTGTACTTACCTGCAGCAGGGCCAGGATCTCACCTCCCTGTGTTTCTCTCAGTGTCCCTGCTGGTCACCATGCCAGAAGGCTCCCAGATTTGTCATGACCACAGAAATACCTTTTGACATGAGTGGTTTAATTCCACACAACCAGAATCAAGTTTTGAGATGTAAATGCAACCCCCTGAGCTCTTGACTCTGACCCCCTTCCTTGCCTAGAGCACACCAGGAAGGCACGAGCCACATCCCTGCCTTATTGGAATCTGATGGATCCCTACAAAAATATTTTTCCCCATGAATTAAAATGCAGTACACAGTGGCAAAGAACAGGTCTCTAACATACTGTGTTAAAGCAATTTGTTTATAACCCTGAAGGAGCCCAGGATTTCCCTGCATCTCTCTGGTTTCAACACCGAAGGGAACCCTGGAGTGTTGCAGAGATGGGTAGGGAGGCTTTTACTGAGCTATCAAGTCTGAGTGCAGAAATAAAAATGCATATTTTCCTTCCTTCTGATTAATAGTTCCAGTCAACATCAGCTAACTTATTCCCATTGACAGATCTATGAAATACTTGCAGAATCAAGAGGCATAAAGCGGATGGCAATGCACTGGCACCATAAAGCTGTAACGTCCGTGTCTATTGCAATCAAGGCTTTTAAAACCTAATTACTTCTGGGTGACATCAGTCATATATTTTTGTGTGAAATTACATTGGCATGCAAGTGCCCAGCAAAATAAAAGAAAACAAATGATGTCCTATAATAACAGAGAAGTGAACTATCATTTTTTAATCTGGCATGAAAGCTCTAACTGATGAAGCTTAATACAAATTGTTAAAACACCTAACAAGTGAGGAAGTGATTAAGTATTGTCCTTTTGCCTCTGGGAAATGGGATCTGCTCTCAGCAAGCATGGAGTGACTGAGATAGCCCTTTGGAGCTGATTGAGCTGCACATAAAGTAACTTCTAATGATCTCAGTCCACTTTGAGCCATAAAGATTTAGAAGGGACAATATTTTAGAAATGATCAAGTTCCACTCTTTTTATTAGTGAGGATAAAACACCTTTGTGGAGGAAATTAAACAGAATAAATT
>NW_008686096.1:5303-6410 GCF_000695815.1 Acanthisitta chloris | reverse complement strand
CAGCACACACCAAGCTGCAGCAGGAGCTCATCCACGGCAGAGGGGAATGAACAGAGAAACTGCCTTTTTCTCCCAGGGAGTTTCCAGGTTGAGTATAATCCTGTGTCTGGTAAAATCCTTCTGGACAACTCCTCTGATCTGATGCTTTTAGAGAAGGGAGTGAAGAAACCGCTCAGCCTCCAGCTCCATCAGCTTTGCTGCATGTCTGTGTTATCTTGCTCCATCCTTATGGGGAAACTGAGGGACTCAGGAACTGTGGTGAGGTTTGGGGCTGTGCAGGGCAGGCAGAGCCCAATGCTGCCCAGGATTCCTCTGCTGCTGTCACAGAGGAGTGTCCTTTGGAGCAGCACACAGAGGGCTCTGGGGATGCTCTGCCCTGCTCTCCAAATTCCTGCATTTCTGCCAAATCACACTAATCTCTCCACAGGGACAAACCCGCTGAAATTCCCAGTTCCTTCAATGGACCATGGCAGAACCTGCTACAGTTTGTGCTGGAGGCTTTTATTAAGGGCACATTTTTCAGGAGATGTTTCTTTTACGGTGCTTAAATGAAGTTTTCAAGGTTAATTGTCCAATTTGATGTCTTTGGTTCGATAAATAATTCAGAGACAGTTTACATCCTTCCATGTAAAGATGCCTACTGAGGTTACAGTTGCAGCCAGGCACTTCCTCCAACGTGCTATTAGCTAATGTGCTGAAGGTTTTTCCACCTCATTTTGGAAGCATTTGTGCTCTTTGAGAGGAAATTTGAATGGAGCTGAAGTTCATTGGAAGGGATCATAGTGAAGACAGCCAAAGCCACCAAGTTATCGATAAAGTCACTGCCAACATTCATCGTCCAGTGATTTTCCTGTTGTCACCCACCAAACAGCAATAGCACAGCAATAATTTTTGCTGAAGGTTTTTCCACCTCATTTTGGAAGCATTTGTGCTCTTTGAGAGGAAATTTGAATGGAGCTGAAGTTCATTGGAAGGGATCATAGTGAAGACAGCCAAAGCCACCAAGTTATCGATAAAGTCACTGCCAACATTCATCGTCCAGTGATTTTCCTGTTGTCACCCACCAAACAGCAATAGCACAGCAATAATTTTAGGTCAACATCTTCA
>NW_008686096.1:0-5291 GCF_000695815.1 Acanthisitta chloris | reverse complement strand
TCGAGGAGCCTTTACATGCTCTTTGGGGACTCTTTCTTGAGCAGCTCACTCAGACAACCCTTTTCTGTGAGACTGAATCATTGCCTGAGCTGATAGAGGCACAGTTAGAAATTTCACATTGCTAAACTGCTGTGTGGTATAGATGAAGTTGCTTCTCTTAGTCACATTTTTATAGCTCTCTGGCAAACAATCTACTAGCCTGGTTTTCCTATTGGCTGTGTATAATGGGATCATAACCCTGCTGGGAGTCCCAGGTACCAATACAAAAAACCCCTATAAATCATAAATATTCCTGTGGTGTGAGTTCCAGGGCTGGGAAGTCCCATGGGAGAGCTGCTGGGGATGCTGCTTGCTCCTACCCCAGGGATTTGGAGCTGGCAAAAGAGAGAGATGATGCTTCTTTTATCAAACATTGGAGGAATCTTGGGGGACCAATTAGTTAACCTCTGTACCATGTCACCAATATAAAAAGCAAAAGGTTTGCAGAGCTTACTAAACACCAGTCTTTTTCCTGTTAGTCAAACTCCACACTGAGTTAACCGCAGCAGATTTTCAGCATATCCATCCTCCCCAAATATCTATAGGTGATTTATAGTCTCCAAACCCATCATCCCCATCAAGTCCCAGTGCAGATCTGCTGGCACCACACTCGGCTGCGTGTCAGTAGGTCGTGGCAGATTCAGGTGAGAGCTATAGCTGGATCAGTCCTGGTGCTGACACTGCAATGCAGCTCCGATGCAGAGCTCCTGGCAGAGGGACATTGATTCAATGGTACAGTTGCTGTCCTTTAAATAAAGGTCACATTGCAGGGGCTGGCTCTGCTTTTGTGTGTGTGTACCTGGAGAGGATGGCTGGACTGGGAATTGGAGTCAGAGCGACATGCTGTGCCCAGTGTTAGTGCCAGGGCTGGGGACATGTGCTGGGATGGAGCCTGTGGTCCATTCACCTTGTACTGAGGATGCAGAGGTCTCCCAGGGGAACCAGCTACAAGGCACAGGTATGCTCTCACTCTGCAAGAACCTGGGGGCTCAGCAGAGCAAAAAGTGCTACCTAGAGGATGCTATTTCCATAGCTGTCTGGTTACCCCACAACCAATTTTTGATCTACTCACAGAGAAAAAGTATGATCTGAATTTTGCCTGCTAGAGCAAATTGTGGCTACAAATATTCACACTTAAAAAAAAAATGCAGCTATTGGCAACTTGGCTCAGAGCTGAGCAGGGCTTGCAGAACAGCAGACTCCGAGGTTTGTTACCAGCAATGTATTCAGGAGGCATCTGATCAAAGCTATAAAAGGGGAAAAAAAATCATCAAGGCAACATTGTAAAAGATGATAGTTGTTAAATCTAATTTCAATACTCTGTGTGCATAACCTCTAACTCGGAGGCATCTAAGCATTCCAGACATGGCCGGTGCATTGTAATTTTTGCATCGTTTCACATTACTCACAAGGTACATTAGATGGACACTGAAGGATGAATTATTCTTTTCAGCAAAACATTTTTGTGGAGTAAGTAAATTTATCTTGCGGGGAGAGTAAAAGGAAGAAATATGGCATTAAAATGTGCAGATCTGAGTTGAACACATCTCTCTTTTACAGGGAAACCATGATTTAAGTGCACTCTATTACTAATGTTTAATAAAAGCCATAATTCAGAATGTCAGGCTGAGGCTGTGTGCATTGAAACTATGATTTGGGGAAAAAATGACACAGACATTTTTCAGTACAGTAGCTCTTCTTTAAGCCATTTTTCTGCAGGCCTAAATTAGCTTTGAAATGTACTTTATCTTTTCTAAAAAGGCATTGATACAGCGATTATGCTTTATCAATTAATTTCACCCAGAGCCACAGAGAGGACAGAGGTTCATGAGGCTGTGTGCCTGCCCCTCCATGTCCCAGTGCAGGCAGGAGCTGCTCAGGAGTGGGATGCAGGTCACATCACCTCCCCTCCTGCATCACCCTTTGCTTTGAGGGACCTTGGGGCAGTCTGTGCTTGCACAGGCTGAACCTCCCCCTGCCTGCAAACAACTCTCCCAAATATTTGCTGTTCAGTAGGTGTCTCACCAGCCATGTTCCTGAGATGGAGAACCCCTGTGCTATCTATAGTGTTGCCAGCAGACTGTATATTGCTCCATCAATGCTGGCTCCGAGGGGAATGCGGAATTGACTGATTGATGATGTCTCTTCCCCTGACACTTCACAGACCCAAGCCAGCAGACAGATTTGAGCAGAGCTGACCGTCAGCTGGCCTCCACTCGCTGTGCAGTTGATATTCATTCTTCTAAGAAGTGTGAATAGTGAAGATTTTGGTGCAGAGTAAACCCCCAACAGTATCAACAGCAGAACAGCAATGCTGAGCTCAAAGCTGCATCCCTAGTGTCGCAGCAGCTCAGTGGGACACCTGCTTGGGAACACATTTGGAGCACTGCCCTTTTTTAAACCACACCATCAACTCTGAGATGGTAACTCAGCCAGTGGTGTCCCTCCTGCAGCTCTGTTAGGCATGTTGTCAATGTCTGCATGTCCCCGTTGCCTTGAGCTCCAGTGGGCAGCTGTCCAGTGGGAATTTCTTGAGCCCAATCCTGCAAACACAGGCTGGGAAAGTCATACTGGAGCCTGAAGGTGTTCACAGATGTGTAGTCATTTGAAATGTTCTGGATTTTGTTCTGCTTTCTTTTCTTCTACTTCCCCTCAGTGACAGCTTTTTCTAGATAAAAGAAATAAAATATACTAAACCAGCAGCTTGTCTGATCCCTGCTCTGCACTGTCATACATGTGCAGCTATTACCGAGTTTGCTCAGCTCCTGCCTCTTGATGCTTTGCTGAATCTCCCTGCCCTTAAGGAGGCTGGGGCCAGTCCTCCTGCCTGCTCTGGGCACACTGCTGCCTGTGACATCCCCATGGGGACCCACTGCTGCCAGCACTGCTGCCAGCACAGCCCTCCTGGGGCACTGTACCAGCTCTGCAGCCATACACAGATTAATCTGTGTTTTGACCCACAGGACTAAAATTCATACCGTGAGTAAAACTAAAGCTCCCCTTCCTTCTCTTCCATTTCCCTTTCTCGCTTGGTGCAGGGTGCTGGGTCCTGCCTTGAGGGTCCTCATGTGTCTGTTCAGGCTGCTGTGAATCTGTCAGCCCCTGTCTCCTTGCAACTGCTCCATCCTTGGGAGGATTATAAACCAGCATCAGGCTCTAAAGACCTTCTCAAAGTCATGCCCACAGGTCAGGAACACATGGATTTAAACCAAGCCAGAGCTCAGTATGAACAGCAGAGAGGGCTGGTTTACACCAGCGGAGGATCTGGGCCATTAAATATCACTTTCATTTACAATCTGACCTGCAGCTGGGACATTTATTAGCACAAACCAATTCCCCTCAGGGCAGGCAGAGCCTGGGAGCTCGATGCTGAGCCTGGCCCTGGCTGAGTCTCTCCCAGGGAAACACTACCTATGTGAGGCTCTGCTCCCAGGCACCCCAGCTCCTGCAATTAAACTCCTCTTTAACTTTAAAGGCATACTTAAATGTGTGTTTATGGCCCCATTACTTTCTCTTTATAACCCTAGGTGAAGGCTGGAATCCTGTCCGAGACATCTTAAAGGTTATATGTACAATTAGCTGGTTCTCATTACGTTCTTTAATATTTCACTGCATAAGCCAAAACAAACCCCTGTAAATCAGCTGGATGCTGGTGGCCATAGGGAGCACAGGGGCACCCGTGGGGCAAAGGCACTCTCATCCCTCCTGGATAGCAGCAGGTGATTTGGCTACAGAGAAAACAGTGCTGGATGAGAGCTGGAGCTGTCTCATTGGGATTTCAGCTGGGATGCAGGCTCCTCTCTCCCACTCCCTGACCTGCCTGTGATGTTGGGGCAGAGTCATTAATGACAGATGTGTAAACTTTTGCATGGAGGGATGCCAATATTTTGCATACTTACACAGTGCTGCCATAAATATTAATGCGGTGCTAATATGGGAAGTTCCACCAGCTGTGTCCATTCTCGAGGGATACTTCAACTATTTATATTCAGGGTAATGAGCAAGCTGTTATTATATAATCAGGCTGTTGGAGAAGCCTTTGGAATAAAAGTCTCACTGAGAATTAGCCAACAACCGGAGCGTGTTTGGAGCCACGAGACATCACAGATTTAATGGTGGAAGGTTTGACAGAGCAGAGACAGAACAGGAGGAAAACAGTTCAGAAGGAGAAAGGTGCTGAGACTTAAGCTCCTGAGTAATTAATTCTGATTGGGAATGAGGTGTTATGGTTTTTTTTTTCAGTTATGAATTCAGCTTCTTTCATAGCATTCAACTTCAGCCCTGTGAGCAGCACTGGAAGAGGATCTGTTTTTTAACTTTAGACTTAAAAATTAGTTGTCTATCAGTGAGATGCCACTGTGCTCATGGCTCAGCTTCAAGCTCCTATGGAAAGACACAGCTACTGTGGGAAGGAGGATGCAGCTCTCCCAAAGCCCATCACAGGCTCAGACTAAGAAAAGCAAGTGAAACACCCCCAGACCCAAACAAACACCAAAATTCTCTACTTGCAAAGTAATCCCAAATTTCTTGTATGAAATATTAAGTCACCAAAGAAGGCAAAAATGAGGAAAGGACAATGTTTGCTCAGTGCTGAAAACTACAAGTAAGAACAAACTTTGTTATGGTCTTCTCTCTCCAAGCACAACCTGTTTGCTTTAATCAGAGCTGAAATGATGCTCCTTTCATCTGAATTGAGAATCAGCCTCTCTTCTCATGCTGAAGCTGGATTTGTGTTGATTTTATTACTGTTTTGGACTCCCATAACACAAATGACTGATGAGCCAAATCTGTGCTGCATCCCTGAATGTATTAGGCTCCTATTGTCTTTTTTCCCATCAAATCTGTGTTTTTTATAAGGCAGACTTCTTCCTCTTTAAAAAAAAAAAGCTGGAGAACAGTTTGGAAGTGATTT
This sequence comes from Acanthisitta chloris, assembly GCF_000695815.1. NCBI lineage: Eukaryota > Metazoa > Chordata > Aves > Passeriformes > Acanthisittidae > Acanthisitta > Acanthisitta chloris. Next base: position 340 of record NW_008686096.1, on the reverse strand, counting down.
AAATCCTCTTCCCCCCCCTTTTTTTTTTGGGGAACGATGAATATTTAATTGAGTTGAAGGTGGATAAATGATCATTTTCTTCATTCTATATGGTAGTGAGTAGTAAATTACTTTACCAGGAAACCCAGTTATAATTGCAAAATTGATAACAGAGGTGTGAAAATTTACACCTGTGATAATAAAGACTAGCTCCTCATCGTACATAGACATTATATCATGTGAGTTATCTCTTGTGCATGATCTAAATATTTCATATAAGCCAGCAATCAGAGCCTTCAGCACACCAAGTAACAAATAACCGGCTTTTATATTTCATATGCATATATATATGTATATATAT
>NW_008686095.1:2490-19832 GCF_000695815.1 Acanthisitta chloris | reverse complement strand
GGATTTGACTGACTTTCTGGGCTGCTAGAGCATACTGCAGCTCATTGTGAATTTCTCATCCACTGTCACTCCCGTCTTTCTCCTCATTGCTGGTCTCAATTACTTCCCCACCCAACCCATAGGTGTGCCTGGGATCGCCACAACCCAGATGTAGGACCTTGCACTTCATTTTGAACTTCATGAGGTTGTCACTCAATCCCACTGTCCATGTCACCGACAAAGACATTGAAGAGTATTGGTGCCAGCACCGACCCCTGAGGGACACCACATGTCACTGATCTCCATATGGACAATGAGCTGCTAACCACAACTCTTTGCATACGACCATCTAGACAGTTCTTTATCCACTGAGCGGTCCATTCATCAAATCCATGTCTCTCCAATTTAGGCACAAGGATATTGTGCAGGACAGTGTCAAATGCTTAGGATAAGTCCAAGTAGATGATGTAAGTTGGTCTGCCCTTTTCTACTTCAATAGAAGTTGAGCACAGTAGCCCTCCTCACATGGTGCTTTTGCCCTTTTTGTCTTGGCCAGCCAGTGACTTATCTGATCTGAGAGATTGCATCAGAGCAGTCTGCTTGGATGCTAAAATGTGTTATTTGTGAAGAAGTGTGAAAGAAATAATCAACTTAATTAAAACTGAGGAATATTTTCCTTTGTGATTTCAATAGATCAATATTTCTCATAGGAACAAAAATAATTTCAAGGATATTTCCCATAAGAGACTGAACAATGGCTTTAGGCAATGGGACAGACATATTCCCTCCTCCTTTGAACTTCATTTCACAGAAGTTTCCTCTTCTGTCTTTCTGAGAGTGGTTTATAAGAGCTTCGCATTTACAGAGAAGGGCTGAACATGTTTCTAAGTAATGCCTGCTCTGAAGGATCTTTGACATTATCTGTAGTTACTTTAAAAATTTTTTTTGACCTAGATTGCTTGTAGTTGGTATGAATTGACTGCATGGAGTTGCTCCAGCTAGATCACTATCCTAATTCTATCTTGTGCCAGGGGCAAAGACCATGCTACATTTTCAGAAAATATTATTTCCTGCTTACTTTGCTCCCTGTTATACTGGATCAGGTTCCACCTGATAGCTCAGATTGCTCACAGGAAAATCTCTACTGCTTTGACTTCTTCATTTCAGGGACTGACCATTGGATTTAGAACAATGAATATTTTTAGTTTTGTTATGATGGCGAGTGCTGCTTCTGTAGTTGCTGTTCTCCTTCACTTTGTAACTTTTTTGTGCAGTATCACACATTTTTTGCTGAAGCTTTCGTATCGGATTTTTCACAAAGCATGGCTTCCAGACTAATTGCCCCTTCCCACTCAAAAATTTCTTCTGGCATGAACAGATTAAATATCTGCCCAATGTCAAGTGCCACTGAAGTTTTGAAGAAAAAACAAGAAATCAGAAACAGGAAAATTGTGCCTGTTGTGACTCTTTGGATAGCTCTGAGAAACTTTTCTTTTTTTTTTGGTAGTAAGAACAAAGTTGAAATAAACAAAGCAGCACAGGGTGATTTATCAGATGTGCCCAATCTATAACAAATGCCTTGATTTCAAAGATTTGACCGTGTTCTTTGTATCAGAACTAGTTCTTTCAGTCTTGAGTTTACATCTACACTCAGTGGTTTACAGAACTTCTTGTACAAGTACTTCAGTACCCTCATCAGACTTGGATGCCAACTCTTTGCATTCTGAACTCTTTAATTCACATTTAAGGAGAAACAGTCAGCACTTGCAAACAGACTTGTTATTGTCATTTCCATGGTTCAGCTCCTACCTCTCTGCCTCCACAGGAACACTACAAAGACATATAGAAAATATAAAGCCGGAGAAAGTATGACATTTTGAGCTCACCATGGTTTCCTTTCTGACAGCTCTTTGAAGAATGCTCACAAAATATCTGCAAGTTAAATCAGGTGACTTACAGAATTATTCTTTTGTTTCTTTGTCATAAATCCTGCCACTCTACAAGAGACCTACAAGGCCTTTGCAAGATAATCCAGCAAACAGCTACAGCTGGGGAAGAAGAGTGACTATGAGGACATTGTGAGCTCACTAATGAAGAAACTTTAATGACAAAAAAAGAAGAAAAAGTAGATTTTATGGATTGCTATGTGACATCCCATATGTGACACCAGCACCACAAAGTTAAAACTTTGCAAGGACTTGAAAATTAGGAGGTAAAACTTTGTGATTACTTTGTGATTATCATTTCTGCTCCTGGAAGAGAGATGGAAGGCTCTCTAATTATGGCAAGACAATACAGGAATAAACTTAGGGGAAGGGATTAAAAAAGTTAAAATATCTTCTTTATAATCTGCATCTTCTTCATGTGCTTATTTGTGTTTGTTCCCCTTTGGTGCAAATGTCTGTCATAACCCTCATTTTGACAGAGTAAAATGCACGTGAGACCTTCGGCCTTATGAAGAATAATATTTCCTCTCTGAGACAAGAAATGGTAAACACACCACTTCCTAGGCAGTGACAAAAATAATGAACAGATACTGAAGTACTCAGGAGTGCTATATGCTCTGCCAGCAGTTGTGTATTCCCAGGACTTAAAATTGCACTCACATAATATGGGAGGTTGTTAATATGGGTCTCCAGGTAAAGGGACAGAGACCCCCGTTAGTAAATGCTATCTGGAAAACAGCAGAAAAGTAGGAAAGTGACTCAATTCCCATGGCAAGTCAGTGGAGGGAATTGAGAGGAGGACAGAGTTGAACAGACGTCCTAAGAAAAAGAAGAAGTCTTGGTCAGCCTAGGGATGAAGGGGAGCTCTTATTGCCACTACTTCTACACAGACAGATATCTCAAGGGAAAACTGGTCAATTCTCTTGGTTTAAATCAAGTCAAGATCCAAGTGGTTTATTGATTTATTAAGCACACATAATTAACATGAGTATGATACATTCAGAATCCAATTGGAGCTTCTGTAAGAGCTTTTGTAAGCACATAATGACAAAAGGAAGTGCCAGTGAAAATGTGGGCACAATGCTGAATGAAGTGAGAGTTGTGCTGAGCTTGGACTTTGCAAAATTTGAGTACTCAATGCCTTGTTTGCCTCAGTCTTTACTGGCAAGACTGGCCTTCAGGAATCTCAGTCCCCAGAGACTGGGGGAAGTCTGGAGCAAGGAAGACATATCTTATTGAAAGATGGTCAGCTCAGGAAATACTTATGCAAACTGGACATAGAGAGTCCATGAGCCCTGATGTGATGCACCTGCAAGTACTGAGGAAGCTGACTCAGCACTGTTGAGACCACACCTGTAGTACTAGAATTGGATTCCAGCTGTGGAATCACCAGTACAAGAGGGAAATGGATATACTGGGGGAAGTGCAGAAAAGGGCCACTAAGATAATTAAAGGACTGGGACATTTATCATGTGAGGAAAGATTTAGAGAGCTGGGATATTTCAGCTTGGAGAAGGCTCAGGGGAGATCCTTATCAATGCACATAAAGATCTGAAGGGAGACTGCAAAGAGATGAAGCCAGGCTCTTCAGTGGTGCCCAGCTCTAGAGTCAGTGGGTGCTAACTGAAACACAGGAAGTTGCTCCTGAATATCAGGAAAAATTTTTCTCTGGTAGGGTGATAAAACATTAGCACAGGTCACACAGAGAGGTTTTGGATTCTGCCTCCTTGGAGATCTTCAAAAGCATGGTCCTGGACAACTGACTCTAGCTGACTCTGTTTGAGATCAGGGGTGGGAGAGGTCTTGGACCAGATGACCTTTAGAAGTCCCTTCCGACCTCAACCACTCTATGAGTCTGTGATTCTGTGATCTGGGTTTCAACAGATAAACTACTAAATGCTAACAAACACTTTCAAATCTCCAAAATAAAAACCTCTGAAAGCCCTCACCCCCTTCCACATTCACATGGTTATGAGAAGTTCCCTCCAGCACTTGAGACATGTGAGTTACATGAATTTCTCTTTCCTTGCAGAGTGATTCTCCTACCAGTTTCCCTCTGTGCTATGGGATATGCAGACTCTTAATGTTTAGAAGTGCTCGGGCTGTTCCATAGAGTCCATCCATGCCCACACTTGTGGGAAAACTGACATTTGGTCCCTGTGCATACCCAGGGGCATGGATGCATGCCATCAAGCACCCAAACAGCTAGAGTGCAGCTGCTGGCAGTGGAGTGGCTGATCTGTCAGGCTGTGACGATGCCTTCATCTGTGATGGAGGGTGTGACACCAGCAGTGCCATTTCTTCCAATGCCAAACCAGGCCTGACTGCTGCTCTGGCCTCATTGCTCTCCTCCGGTGTGGCTCCCCATCATCACAATGTCACTCTTCTGCTTTTCTATTTGACTCTCCCTGTGTTCAAAAGTTGTTTGGCAACCCTGTGGTTATGGTTAAATCTAGCTTATGGTCATCCTTCTCTTCAATGCTTACAGCTGAGGCACAAGCCATCTCAGGCAGTTTTGAGTGTGTCATGTGTGCACACTGTTTACATTTTCATTTTACCAGTTTTGCCAAGGTGGTGTCTGGTGAGACAGGGTGTGAGTTGTTCTCACAGAGGAAGTATAGAAAAGATGGGCGCAGGTTTTTTTGGATGTGCATGGTGAGAGAACAAAAAATGATGGCCATAAATTGAATAAAGGAAATCCTCACTTCGCATATGGAAAAACATCTTTCCCTTGACAGCTGTACAGCCCTGGACCAGGGACAAGAGATGTGGGGAGGTCCTTGAAGATATCCAACCTTTACTGGAGAAGTCCCTTGGCAAGCTGATCTAGCTGATCCTGCTGTAAGCAAAGGGGCAGGATCGCAAATGGCTAGAAATCTCTTCCAGCCTACATTTTTTTCCATAAATGGGGAACCTGTTGAAAAAAAGCAATGTTGTGAAATATTATCCTACAGAAAGTGATAGTGATGGGTCACAATATTTTGATTCTGCTTAAAAAGGAGATTCTCAGCATTTCATTTTAGAATTGCTGAAATATTTGGATTTGAACAAAGAATAGATATAGTACTTATACTGTCAGACTCCTCTGTGTGCAATTCAACCTAAGTATGGAATTCTTCAATTTTGCAAATAAAGGTTCCCAAAATTAGCAATGAACTTTTCTCAGAGCAAGATATCCATAACCCAGGCAGGGAACACAAATCACACAGGGTAAAAGAGATGGGGCAGAGTAACAAGAAAACTAAAGGTCTGAAGGATTGCCATGCTCATATATGACCAAATAGAGTCAGCAGAACTGGCTCAGATAGGAAAATTTTGGCTTACTGAATCAAGGTAGAATACTTTCATGTTGCTTGGAGCCCTATGTAAAGAGAATATGTTTGGGTTGGTTTTTTTTTTTTTGATAGACAGTTGATAGGAAAACATTGTTTTCTGAATAATTATGCTGGGTTTTTTTCACCTTAATGGAAAAAATTCTGAATATCTGCAATGTACACATCACCCTCTTAGAATGTTTATTAAAGTGTCATAATTTTTAAAGCTCAAATGCATTCTAACTCTCTAACAAGAAATTTTAAAATATCATCATCAGAATGGATAATACTGAAATGCATCAGTATCATAATACTGATATTATGATACTGATAGCATAATACTGATATTATGCATCAGAATGCATAATACTGAAATGAGCTGGGCTTTCAGTCTATTGATCATTATTAATGTCTCCAGAATAGTTGTGACCTGGTGTCAGGATAGCGTTGTCAACACAGAAAAAGTCCCTATGTTTCTAAAGCCAAAAATGAAAAATATAAAATCTACTAAACTTTTAAAAAGCATTAATTAGCACTGAATTTTTGAAAGTACTGAGAGATCTTGCAAATTGCTACTTGACATAAATGTGAGCCAACAGGGAGAGCAAAGTGCAAAGAAAAACCCTGACAGAGCTGGCATATATGTTAAATTTCAACCTGAAAGGTGTTTAATATTTCTAAATCCCTTGTAAAATGTTTTTAAGGAGCTGAAAATCAATATATGACATGCCTTTGACCAAAACTAGAGAATAAAACACCACTTTACATATCTGAAAACTTTTGTTTTGTTTTGTGTGTTCAGTTGGTTTGGATGTGTTTTGGTTTTGTTTTTCTTTTTTGTTTGTTTTGTTTGGGGTTTTTTGTTTTATGCTTTGCATTTGTATAGAAACACTAGAGCAAACCTGGTCTGGGATACCAATTTCTATTGCCAGAATGTGCTCTGGTTTCCTGTTTCCTTTGGTGCTGACTGTATACTTTATTGTTCTGAAGGTTTGCACATAATCTATCACAGACTCTGGATGTGAGTGGCTTGAAGAGATAACAGTATCCTAAATTTTAGGGAGACCTGAATGAAGTGCAAACTGTCTTTTGCAGCAACATGCATGTGGATTATTCTGGTCCACACTATCTTTTGTATTTGAGGCTGGGCTTGTTTTCAGACCGGTGTTTTATGCTGGGTGTACCCAAGATGGTAATGAGGTGCAAGCTGAAGGCTGCACACTGGCTGCATTGTAAGGGAAGAGGCTAACGTAGCAAAGGCCTTAGGATGACCTCCACATAGTGCAGACAGCAGTAACAGATCTGGCTTTTTTACAATGTATATGCCCCGTGCTTTCAGGGCATTTTGATACTGAAGAACATTGGACAACATTTCTTCTTAGTAGTTTATCATCTCTCAGGACATTTGCAAGAAGAAATGTAAAGGTGTGGCACAGGGCTAGAGGACCCAGTGAACTTGACTTTGCCTCTGGACTAGTATCACCAGAATTGAAAGGCTTATGGCACTGCAATACATCCTGCTTTGGTGGTGCTGTGACAGAGAATCTTGCAGAGCCAAACCTGGTAAACTTTGTACAGCTCAGTAACATTTCCATTTCTGCATGAGGAAACACATGGTTCATAGCCAGGGCTGGTGTGATAGGCATGAAGCTAGATCCCTTACACTACATTCAGTAAGCCCTGTGCACCAAGAACTTCTATGTTTCTAAAACTAGCTCCTTTTCTGAGGTGCTAAAGAGATGCAGACTATAGACCGGTCCTGTAGCTGAAGGTGGTTTTTTCTTGAAATACCTAATCATATTAACAAACCTGGAAATGCAGATATTTAGAAAAAGAAGTGTATTCATTGTTAGCCTTCTGTGTCAAGAAGCCCTAAGGCTGTTCAGGTGCTCTTTTATCTTCTCTCTTGCGTGACTAGCTAATGGTTCTTACAAGGTCACTTGGAAATTGAAAGCAGCTGTGCTTCTCTTGGCTAAGCATTGAGACATCCTGAAAGAGACATGTAGATGGTGTTAGTGGAATAAGAAAATACTCTGCTGGAAAATGGCCACAGGAAAACACATGAACCCAGAGAAGAATTTCCTAACAACTCTGTGGATTTGATTCTGGTAGTTAGAAGGTTTCAAAAAAGGTCTAATGACTTCATGATATGACAACTACAGATAAAAACAAAGGTACCAGAAAAATGGTCTACTGCTGTACAGAATTTTTTAAAATCTCTCATCTACTGGCTGTGACTTATAAAGGTCTGCTGCTCTGCGTAATCTCTGTGTCTGCAGAGAAAGATGGATATTCCTGCATGAAGAGAACTCTGTTGTCTTCCTATTGTATTGCTTTGTAGCTCCAAGTGAGTGCAATTTTTTAAAGAAATGTAAATGCAATGTTGAATTAAATATAGAAAACTCACTTATCGAACATAAATTTCATATTATAATAAAGACTGAAGGTAACTACCTTTTGTAGCATTTGCTAAAATAACGTACATCTATTATGCATTTTCAGGGACAGAACACTGGCTAAACATGACCTGTGAAAGGCTGTGGTGAAAAACCTGGCCATAATGGTGTAGGAAGGCAGACTTGTCCTGATGCCTGTGCACGTGCTGCAGCAAAAATGTCTTCAAGGCTTTTCTCTATTTTCCAAAATTATTTCATTGACTGGTTTACTGGGAGTTGAGGAAACTGATTGAAGTTGGAAGAAGGAGCAGCAGAATTTTTTTTTTTTCCTGTGTAAGTTGAATGGGAACTGATTTTGTGATCTTGAAACCCATGATGATTGTCATTGGGCAATTAAAACCATTTACTTATTTATTGTGTTTATTTTGCTTAAAAATCAATTTCAGGATGCAAAACCTGTTCTGGTTAATCCTTTTTGTCTATGTACATTCAAGAGACTTAAACTAGAGAATATAAATAAAAGCAAATTTTAAAATCTCTTTTGCAGACTTCTAATTAATTTGAATTTACTTGACCTAATGGTGTAACTAAAAACCTATTTTGTGTTAAGAAAATTATGCATGACACATTTTTTGCTAAATAAAATGAAGATTTTCCTCTGTATATGTTATGTAATTGCCATAGCTTTCCGTTTACCAACAATTAAATAAAATTTAAAAAGAAAACACCAAACCCATATTTCAGAAGATAATGACTGTTTTAAATATAAAACTAGGATGACATATGCTTACAGCATTATGTCCTGCTTCATAATCCAGAAGCTTCTGCTCCATTATGCCCAGTCCAAATGGAATAACTAAACATTCTCAAAGCCAGTCTTCTATTGTCTTTCAGTGGATTTATCCAAGAAAGCTTGCCCAAAATCACAGGATTTTCGGTTGAAATTCTATGATTTCCTAACAATTATGAAGAATAGACTAAGTTTCAACAAGAGAAACTTAGATCTGAGAAAAGCATTCTGCAGCAAAGATAGTGGAGTACTGGGAAGGAGTCTTCAACACTGTTCAGTGACAAAAAATCTTGCTGGAAAGCATGCTAGATACGTATCTTTCAGAGGAATGTCTCAGGGAAAGCCAACTCTCATGATTTCAGAGTGGGAGACAGCCAGTCACAACATTCCTGTCTCTCTTTTCAGTATTTCTATAGCTGAGTAATTTGAGAAAGGCATAAATCTTTAATGAGTGTTGAACCCTGATAACAGGTTCATACTTAAATGGACTTCAATGGGTAGGTCAAATTACTCCCTTGAGAAAGTAATTGGAAGATCTGTCTCTTAGAACAATCACGTCCTGCATATGTGCTGTAAAATCTCTAAGGCAAACCATGCCTATCAAACCACTGTTTCCTCAGGGGACCTCATTCCCTGTCCCCATGAAGAGCTACGCAGGAAAAGGGATTTGTGTGTGTATGCTGTGTATGTTGATTGGAGATGGCACATGTGAACTGTCGCTTGTAAGCATATCGATACCTATCATGCCAAAAATACAAGAAGGGAGAGAGGCGATCCCACTTGTTGAAACAGTGGCTCGTGAATGAAGCTAAGGCCAAAACAGCAGGCCACTCGGGCACAGACACTTCTGCTAAGTCTGCAGCTCCTGGTAACATGCTGGTAGCATGTTGGGATGCCCTCAGACTGTCTTCAGCTCTCTAGAAAAGGCAAGTGCCCACCAGAGCTGTTTGTATAGCTCCAGAATATGGCTTAGTTCACTTGTATTAGGATGATAGCATGAACCCCTTCCCTCACTGAATTCTGATATATCTTTGAACAAAAACAATCCTTGTTAGGGAAAGTTTCAAATAGTTCCCATCCATGGTACCATGCCTAAGAATTAATTAAAAATAACCCCTAAATATCTGCTGCTTTTGTCAGGTTGAGTTTATTCCTGTAACTGTGCTTATCTCTGCTAGGCCAGGCATTTGACAGAAGAAGATGATGACACACCAACAATAAATCAACAAATATGACTAAAGCTGTGGACAAAAACGATGGAGGTGGAAGAATTAAAAATGATGAAGAAACTGTTGCAGTCATGAAATTAGAATTTTTTCCCGACTGCACCACAAGTTCTCAGGGATTTTCTTCTAAATGTGTTCCTAGAAGAGCTGTGCATCTAATCCTTATGGTATGACAGCATTGAAAATCTTTCTAGGAGTAAAAGCAAGTACAAGTACAAGCACAATAAGAAATAGTGATTTTTAATTTTTTTTCAGTCAGTTTTTAGATTTTGATTTGGTTTTAAAGAATATTACAGCAATGCCTGCTACATATTAGAATACAGTTCTGTCACCATTTCCACTACAAAGTCTAGTTTCAGGAAATTAACTCACCCATAAATATTTATACTGGACAAATTCTTGATAAAAGGTGTCCGAAGGATAAGCACAAGGAATGTAAATAAAGTCATTCTTCTGCAGGTGTACTGATGAGTTACAGCCTGTTTCTGACTGCCTGAATGTTTAATAGTGCTTCAGTTCTGTCACACTGTATGAGCACATGTAGGCACCTGGTAGGATAATGCCCAGTGTAGGACTGTGCTAACGTTGTTAGACAATAAGGAGGTTTTGGGCAGACACCTAGATCTGTGTGCTGATGTACTGGTCTTCTTGTGACCAGAATCACTGCTCAACAGAAGGCCAATTAGACAAATAATGGGGACTGGAACGGCACAGAGCACAGGGTCTATAATCCAGCAGCAATGACACTGGTGATATTATTATGGTTCAATCTAGTTTGGACCATACTGAACAGGGAGCTGCATAACTGAAACTAATAAATTCTATCCCATCCCAAATCATGTGTCAGCACCGTCCTCCTGAGTTATAAGTCTTCTGCTGTTAAGTCTGGAGCAATAAACCCAGACTTGCTCCCCAGAAACGCCAGTAAAAAATGTTTGCAATACCTTTTCCAACACACATTACTGGCTATTTTTTCGCATTCATGTTAAAACCACAATCACCTTAATTCCCCAGGCAGTTACTACTCAGGGTCATTTAATTAAGTCACACAACAATAAGTGAAGTGTAATGGCATCTTTACGGTAGCAGATCTTTTTCTAGCCTGAGTACAACGTGTGGTCAGCATGGTGACAGAGTTGCTCATGTGCTTTTCTCTGAGAGATACAGTAGACTGAGGCCTGTCCAGCTACAGAACTGTATCTGGGAGCCAAATACTGCACTATATGAGCATCCTGGCTTTGGTCAGAGCTATGGGCATTATTTTCTGTTGCATAGAGTTGGCATACCATAACTATCCATCTCCAAAGGACTAACAGGTAATCATAATCTGTGCTCATGTGCACGACTAATTGGACATGTGTTACCAGCCTGTTACTAGTATTACAAATCAAGTAGACAGATGTTACCCTATGCAATGTATACATGCATTTTCACTGTGTGATGTGGGCCACAGTCAATCATCCGGGCTGCCAAATACATTCAAAGTAAATTCAGGTGTTGAGATCTAGAAATAGGCTAGGTCTCAAAGACATCTGAATAAGATTTGCAACAGAGTGATCCATCATTGCAAGTCTGACAGCTTTTCAGATTGCTAAGGTCCATCGAAAATCATCTTTTTGCCTAGGACATTCACAAGTGATTCTCATTGAAGAAATAAAAATAAACAAAGGATATATTATTTCCAAGGACAGAATTCATCAAATGCACTCTTCTATTCCTGAGGAAGCAATGCATATTTTTCTGTGTTAAACTGGTGCCTCCAGATCAAGTGACCAGGCGAACCAGCAACCATAGTTGGTACCAAAAACTGTCCATCAGGTCCAACATACTAGTATCTTGAAGGCACTGGTGTAGTAAATGTGAATTTAATCCCTCTCCAGTGGGTTCTTATATTGGTAGACAATTCTGTTCTAGGTAGCTGCCAGAAACCTGCTCTGACTCTTTTAAGAACTGATTTTTTTTTCTGTGTCAGGAGAAAAGGAGTCTAGTAGTTTAGCAAAAATTATTAGCTTCTTGGAAAAATCGAATCTGCATCCTGTTGACAGGCTAGGACACTCCACTGTATCTAGTTTCATTAGTCACAACCAGGATGAGTCATAAGTGCTTTGTTTCTGAATTGAGCCCACTGTATTTTAAAGGCGGTATCTTTTCCTTGCATCTTAAGCAATAATTGTCCTATGAAGGATAATTATGCCATAAAAGTCATACTCTGTTTTCTCCTTGTATCTTAAACTAATTTCTCTACGTCCAACTCCACACAACTAACTTTGAGTGAATATGTTCTTAATAATGGAATGCTTGAACAGTCTCAGTGCAATGTTTCCACTGACTTCAGCAGCTCTTGCATCAGGCTGAAGCATGTCTGGCAACTTAGGTTCTAAAGATATCCCTTTGGCAAGCTTTCAAATTCTGTCACTCAGGGCTATTTCCTCTCAACTTCTCTCCCTCAAGAATGATTTTTTAAACACATTCATCCATTCATCTCAAGAAGAAGCTTGGATATGATGGGAACAGAGCAAAAAGTGTGCCACAAAAGTAATAAATCTTTTAAATCATTATCCTTCATTTTAGTTTTGATTAAACACATCAGCTGTTCACTAGGTCCTCTTGTCAAGGAACAGAAACCATGGTTCTGAGAATGCCACACAAAAGATGCCCAGCGGTGACTCTGGCAATTGAATTTTATTGACTATCTAACCCTCCTATGGGTCTAGGAGGCACAAAATGTATTTGTGTGTGTATGTATGAGATGAATCTTGTGCTGGTTGTAAACAAATTTAAGAAAATATGGATGCTTTGCTACTGGGAGGAAAACCTTTTGTTAGATGTTTCTTTATCTATGACATTACTTTAATGTAACTGTACATATCTTACAAAACAAGGGACATGATGCATCTTTCTGTTTACCATACAGGTTGCACCATATTTGGCTCCATGTTCACTTTCTCCGACACAACATTCATGTGAGCTGCAGTACCTTAAACCGTAAGCACAAGTTTATAATCCCTGAGTATACATTTGTGTTGGCTTTCTGGCATTTTGTGATGTTTGTTAGACCTTTCAAATGTCTGTGAATTAGGTGCATTGGATGTGACTGACTGTAAGCAGAATAAAGACAATGATGGCATGAAATGCTTCATATCAGCTCTTTCCTGCATTCTCCACTCCCATTGGATTGTGAAAAACATTTTTTTCTCCTCTAAGAAATTGCTTTATCTAAATGTTTACCCTTTTTCTCCATTTGTATTGAAATTTTTTAAAAGCTACATGGATAATAATATGGATTTATTTTCTCAAATTAGTCTTTCAATCCTGACTGGGATTCTCTTGAGAGAGGAAAGGGTTATGAATTCATAAAGATTTAAATGTAGCAATCAGCATTTATTTGAAATCTAAAACTTCTCCAAGTTACATGTTACAAGAGGAAATAACTCTAGCAGCTAGAAGTGCAGTCTTAGACTCTTAAGTGGCTTAGAGCATATCTTTTATTAATTTTCAGTGACCAGATTTCACAGGAGATTTGTAGATTTTAATTTGGTGCCTTTAATTTATTATTTGCTCATTATCAGCTCTCCTGTTGGTAACTGCAAGTCCATATGAATGTAGAAAAGCCCTAACATGAGAAATCACTACTGGCTTTGTGGGTCTGTGAGGCCAGCAGGGGAGAAGGTAAAGATGACTTTAATACCAAGTCTTAACTCCCAAGACGGAGTACAAATTTTGGCTCTTCTCAGAGGAACATCTGTGATATAGCCCAGGCCCAGCATATTTGAAGTTTTCATGACACACTTCCTTGAGATCTGCCTTAATGCAGTTTGTGCATGAGGACAGCAACTGCATAACACATGAACCATTCAACTGATACTCTCTCAAATCATGAAACTGAGAAATGTGAATGCTTGCTGGAGTTGAGAGTCCTGGCACTAATTAGAGCAAAATCGGATGGAAATCCTGATTGGACTTCAGGAGAGAGTTGTTCAAAAGAGAGGGAAAGTAGCATTCTGTGGGCAAGTGCTGCCTGTTTCTGAAGTAGCTTGCCAGACTTACTCAGAGTGCCTTAAAATGATTGAAAAGCCCTGCCTTCAGGGGAAGTACTAGTATCCTAGTTTTGAGCAAACAATCCCTATGAATTCTGATATTATTTTCTCCTATTGTATGGGTTCCAGAGCAGTGTCTCTTTCAACATCCTTTGCAAGAAATGTAGACAGGATTAATTCCAGCTGAAGAAGAATAATAGAAGGGTATAATTTGGGACATTCTACTAGAGGCTGTTCATAAAACTGGACATGCTTGAGTGTACAGAATTAAGGCCTGGGTTGTGTGGGAAGCCAGACTTTATTGATTCTGACTTGCTGACTACGACAATTATTTTTTTGCCCAAGAAGGATCTGCATTTCTGGTTTCGAGATCCTGCATGTGTCTTGAGGGAACAAGACTTTATTGAAACAGAAGACCTCACGGACTTCATCAAATTTTGGTCTTTCCAGTTCAGAACCCCAACAAAGCACTCCAGTGCCCATATTAGGGACTTCAGCTAAAACAGAACTTCAAGAGTCAGCCCTTGTGCAAATGCAGAGAGTTTCAATGAAAGCAAGTAATGAATAAAGTGACTGTGACATGACACTATGGAGACTGAATACTTTTGTGTCCAGTTAACTTTGGTTTCTTTGATGCAAAGCTTGTTTAAGATATACTTATTTACCAAGCTTGTGTAAGATGAATTCCAGGAACACTTTGACAAAAGGTTTCCGCTTCTCATTTAGGAGTCCACCTTGTGGCACTGCTTCCAATTTTACTGATTCTGCTTCAGACCTCAGAAAGGGTGTATACATCCAAAATATGTTTGACTCCCACTCCTCCTCCAAAGCACATAGAAAAACTAACAAAAATTCTCCTCCTCACCTTTTTTTTTCAGCAGTGGCCATTTTGGTGAGAATGATCTGAGGTTTAGGAGAGTCTCTCACTGCTGGAGAAATAGGGAGTTTTTTTACCATGATTACTCAGGTGCAAATTCCAGCTGCTAAGGGAATTGTCAGCTTTGTGCCTGCACTAGTAGTAACCAAATTATTTTTTTCTCTTGGTTATATATGTGATCTCTTATACACCATTAATTTAATTTTGTTGAGGCACTAAGAATAAAATTAGCATTTTGGTTTTGCTTAAATTCATTTGTACCTAATAAATAGCACTAATAGCAAAAGATATTCGTGTAGAGAGATAATTATATCACAAAAGCGACATAAGAAGCAGCAAAAAACCTTCCTGTGTTTCAAAGGTTATGCCCATGTCTCAACAATCACATATGCCCTGAGACTGGTTAATAGATATTACTGAAACCACAGCTTGCAGGACAAATTGTATTTCTGATGTGTTAAATAGAAATGAAATTAGAAACTCAAAATGTCAGAAACCCATTTCAGATCACACACAATTTACTCATACTCCTGTTTCAGCATATTCAGTAGCTAATCATCATATTCTCTTTCTTTCATCTAGACAGTTTGATAAGGTCAATGAATGCACAAGAAAAGTCCCCATATTTAGCATTCAAAGAAAGGCCTAGTCTGGGAAAAGGAGGCAGCTGCCAACTGGAAATTGCTCTTTTTTCCCCTTAAAATTCAGCTTTGTGATTAGTTCTTTTCATTGCTGAGATGAATAAAATATGACAGCAGTATTGTCTAACAAAAATTCCCACGTCTTTCATCAGTTGCATTTACTGCATTTTTGTGTGAAAATGCTATTCAAATCCTGAAGCAAACATCTGTTTTTTGCAATCACAGTTCTTGTACTTGCTTTGTGTTTGATTTAGGGAGAATTTTATCTGATATATTCCACCACATATTCTTCCTCACGCTAGTTAAGGTAAGCCTCTTTAAAAGATGGAGTGCTATTAACCCCATTTGCAGGTGAGAATCATCCTTCAGAAAGGTGAAGACGAAATTTTGCAAGGCAAGATACCTGAGTGCTCAGGTCTTGACACCCAGAATTTCTTGAAGATTGTTGGAGGATATCCAAATACATTGTGTATCTCAGAGAGTGGGACACACACAACAGCCAGTCTCCTGATTTGAAAGATACCCACATCAGCAAGAAGTTGCAAGCATATGTGTCTTGAAATGTTATCTCTGTGAGACACTTAGCTGCTCACATCTTTCTAAAGGTGCAACCTTCTCAACCTCCTCTTGAAAGTATTGCCAAGGCCTGCTTCTGGATGAAGGACTGGAACAAGGGCTAGATTGCAAGCCTCACATGAATCTGTGACCTCTAAGTGCTTTTCCTTGCTCCTCACTGAAAAAACCTGGCACACGTGGGTGCTTTTCTAGATGGTGAGTGTCTGAAACACCTCAGAGTATGGAGGGAAGTGAACCTATATGCTTGAGCTGTTTTAACTAGGGAGGAAGGAGTAGCTTTGGGACAAATGCAAACTGAATGTGATAGCTGTGATTAAACTCAGACATGTGCTGAATTTGCTGGGTGGAAATTAGGTTTCATGGTGGCAATAAAGATTCTTCTGTGGCTTTAAAGGTCCAGTGGTTCGTGCTTCTGTTCTTACACCTTCCAAGTGCTGGAGTGCTGAGTCAACTGGGCAGGAGGTACACAAGATGACAAATGATTTATAGGCCACTCCCTGGCTTTTACCAGCATTTGTTTTTGCAGTAGGTCTCCCAAGGACAGGCTTCATCTTTTGTGAGAGTATTGGAATTGTGTGAGAGTATCTGAGCTAGAGAGATTGCAGCTGCATGTTTTCAGGGAGAAGTCACACTGTTTAATCATTACCCTAAAGAAAGGCATGTAATGTAGTGTGTTCAACACTGTTAACCTGATAAGACTTATTTTTTCATGAAAGGGCAATGGAGCTGTAGGAGGTGGTGTGCTAAAGAGGAAGTCGTATTTCTAATCCCCCCAAAAAACTTCACACTTTCCATATATAATCTCACTAGCAGTCTGAATGGTGGACAGTCAACTTGTGGACTTAATTCTGTCATTGCATCTGCTCTTCATATGTGAAATGTCCTACAAGATGAGGTGATCTCTATTGTCATAACTTCTCTGTACTAAAAGATTGATGTTTCTTCATAAGCAGGTCTGTGAGGAACCCCAGTTATCTGGCAGATATGTAGCAAAATACTTGTAATCTCTAAAGCAACAGCTGAGACACCCAATCACTCACAGGATTCAGCAAGATGTGTATCTTTCCCCGAAGTTATATTTTTCATTCATCTTCTTGTGCTGGCCACTTGTCATAGCTTTGATCAGTTTCATAAAACATCTATGACTCTCTAGCTCCACTGATTCAGATAGATATCACAAGTCACTGTCCTTCAATATAACAACTTGCCCATTAACAGTTTGCTGAGCTGATGCTGGTTTTAATTTCAGACATTCAGCTATTTGACTCCAGAAAAAAATATCCAACAGCAGACTGTGTTACCAAGCTTCAGAGAGCTGTTTGTTATCTTGTGTTCATTATGATATGCTCTCATTCCCAGGCTGCTTCCTTGACTCCAGTGCCACACTCTTCAGTTTCTTCAGGGTCACCAGCAGGTGCTAGTCTGTAATCTCCTGTGCTTGTTGAAAATCACATGACTTAAAGGTATTGACACTAAGTCTAGAAATGCCTGTATTCATGTAGAATGCCTGTGAGCCAAATATTAGGACTCAGCAATGGGAAGATGAGTTACTTCCCTGCA
>NW_008686095.1:1076-2451 GCF_000695815.1 Acanthisitta chloris | reverse complement strand
AAAGGGTCAGGTCTGCAACCTAGCAGCAATTAAGAGATGGAAGTTGTTGACACCCTCTTTTACTGTAAAGGAGAAGAAAGTCCATATGTTTATGATAAAAATGTAAAATATTGCAGATTTTTCAAGTGAATTGAAGACACATTTCATTTAGTCCTTTTATTTCCTTTTCCCTTTTCTCCCTCATAGTGTCACTATAAGGCAGAGTTAAGAATCTTTGAGTGCTTTAACTGCATCTACATATATTAAGATTTCATTTTAAGTACAGCACTAACTTGCCTGTGTTTCTGATGCTTATTTCTGCATAATTACACCATCTGTACAATTTAATTTACTAATATGTACTCTGCCCTTTAACTCCATTTAAATGCCACTCATATGGGAATTCAAAATGTATTTTAACACCACAAACCACCTGATGACTTAAAGCTGAGGGTTTTTTTTCTGCTGCTGCTTTATAAATGAGCAATTAAAATTACTTAACAACCATTCCCAGAGCTGACTTTCCTCTAAGTCTGCCTGCAACAGGAATTAATTTCATCTTAATTTCTAGAACAGCCCTTTCCCATGAACTGACTTCTTTTAGGG
Organism: Acanthisitta chloris; assembly: GCF_000695815.1. Taxonomy (NCBI): domain Eukaryota; kingdom Metazoa; phylum Chordata; class Aves; order Passeriformes; family Acanthisittidae; genus Acanthisitta; species Acanthisitta chloris. The sequence continues at coordinate 1,866 of NW_008686095.1, read as the reverse complement.
CTGTGCTAGCCATTAGACTGTTTATGGTCAGCTCACCAGCATTGTAGAATAAGTTGGAGATGCTTTGAAACTGTCCTGGTACAATGTTTAGTGTGGGACCTCATCTGTTCTCTCATCCATGACCTAAAGTGTCTGCAAGGGTTTCTTTTGGGTAGAATTTGAGCTATGTCATGAAGAAACAAGTGCTTCCAGTAATTAAGGCAGTCTCAGGATGTTTTCAGAAGAAAATATAAAGGACAAGAGGGTATTTAATACTGCAGATAACAGCAAGTATTATGTTCCTGTATTAATCCCTTTCTACTAATAGCTCTGCTTGTGAATTCTCTCTATTGGGCTGAACTTTTAATGAATTTGAGTTTTGCTCATTAAAAAATGGTGATATATATTTATATATATTTACACATTTTAAAGGCTATGAGAAAAAGCAATTTTTTACTTGTTTATAGTAATAAAAATAAGCATTTTAAAATTATTCACACAGTAGGGGAAGAACTCTAACATTTGCTGTTTGACACTTCTCATAAATAAAACACAGCTTTCTTCCTGGGGTCGATCTTTTAGGCTTGGATTCTGAGTCAGGGTTTGAGAATGCCATACCCATGCCAGGTTTTAGCAATGTCAGACAAAGTAGATTGTAGAAAGTAAGCATGTGCCATCCTTAGAAATACTTCCTTGAATCCCCTTCTGTCTTTGCTCCATTATTCTCAGCTACCTGTATTCTATGAGCTGTTATTAGCTGCTGCTTCCTTGGAACTTGGGGTCTTGAGATGGGTTAGAGACCACAGCTTCT
>NW_008686095.1:0-977 GCF_000695815.1 Acanthisitta chloris | reverse complement strand
GACTGACTATGCAGAAGAGAGTCAGCAGAGTCATCTACGAACACTCTCTCTGCCTTGCCTTGTCAGTTTGATTGCCAAATTCTATGATGTGCTCTTCTGACAAGAATTTGCCGTCCCGTGTTCCCACTATGAACTCATCTTCTTACAGACAGATGCACAAACATGCATCATCCCGCTTAGTTGTTTTCCCTACTCTCAACCATCTGCTCAGAACAGATACACCACATCATGTGTTCTATGACTTGACAACTACTAGTTTTAGGAAAATCTGAAGAAGTGGCACTTAGGAGTTTTAAACACCTCTTCCATCTCATTTGGACAACTCTCCATTGTCCAAATGGAGTTCAATAACAAGTGGCATCCCCCAGGGTTCTGTATTGTCACTAGTATGATTCAATATCTTATCAATTATCTTTATCAATGACACAGACAGTGGAATTGAGTGCATCTTCAGCAAGTTTGTAGATGACACCAAGACTGAGTGGTGCAGTTGATGCGCTGGAGGGAAGAGGTGCCATGCAGAGGGTCCTTGACAGGCTTGAGGAGTAGTCCCATGCAAACATTTTGAAGTTCAGCTAGTCCAAGTGCAAGGAACTGCACATGGATGGGGGATTAGTACAGATGGGGGGATGAATGGATTGAGAGCATCCCTGCAAAGAAAGACCCGAGGATATCAGTAAATGAAAAGTTTGATATAACCTGGCAAGTGTTCTTGCAGTCAAAAAAGTGAACTCTATCCATTGCTGTGTTAAAAGCAGTATGGCCAGCAGGTCAAGGGATGTGTTTCTGTCCCTCTATCCCTCTCACATGAGACCCTATAGTACTGTGCCCAGCTCTGTGTCCCTCAGTATAAGAAAGACATGGATCCACTGAAGCAGATCCAGAGGAGGACTATGAACATAATCTGGGGACTGGAGCACCTGTCCTGTGACAACTGTAGGGAACGGCGGTCTGTGGGAGATCGACGGGAGAAATGC
>NW_008686094.1:18429-37253 GCF_000695815.1 Acanthisitta chloris | reverse complement strand
CGCCCCCATTTCTGTGAGAAGTTTGAATCTCCTTTATTTGCAACTTCCCTGAGTAAGCAGAGAAATGACATCACTACTAAACTAGGATTTGGGATGAACACTAAAGTAACTCACAAAAATATTTTAGAAGGGGTTAGGGTGGGTATAGGTAATTAGGCTGCATTCATCCCTTCTAGCTAAAAAGCACTGAAAATGCTAGTCCCTTCCCATGCCTTCTGGAAAAGCACAAGCTCTTAATTTATCTCGTGTGTATTGAATGGAAGATGGTTGTTAAACCATAGTGCACTGCTAAATTCCATTAGAAATGGTCACTGTCCTTGGATGGTGGCAGCTCTTTCTCCTCTTTGCAGAATGTCTTCTGTTGCGTTCGGTTTGAGCACAGGTGGCAGCTCAAACCCTTCCCTGCGCTCCAGAGTTTACATGTAAATACACCGAGGGGATGACCAGATGTAGCCATGATGTACTGGAGAAGGAGGAAGGGACAGGGCAGGGCTTGGACTGAGCCCAGAGGATGCTCCCAGACAGCTCATTTCTGAGCAAGGGGCAGGTACGTGGGTTCCACAGCACCCCGTGGAATGATCTGTCAGCATTAGTCACCTGCCTCTGGGAGTGTGATGACAATTCAAGACAGAAGTTCTCTAAGGCACTAGTCAGTAGGATTTCCCAAAGGCCACCACAGATGCACTAAGGGTATATACTGGGAAAGCCAGGCTTATATGACACTAAAGGGTTGCTTTAAATGGACATGAATATATATTTTTAAAGAGAAAAAAATGCAAAGGCAATAAATTGTGATTTGCTCTTTACAGTCAAACAAAGAAAAACTATTTCATTCTGTTCTGGACTAGATTTGATGGAAGAGGGAAACTGATATTCTGATTGTCTACTTTTTTAATAATTGCAACTGGCAATAATTAGTAAAGCTGTGAGCAATAATATTAACAGGTCATTAGGATTCTGAGTACACATAGAACAGTGGAGTGTTAGGACCCTGTCCATTGTGGAATTCTGCATAGATGTAAGACAGCTATGTACTGGTGAAGAAGTTTTAACAGCAATATGTTAACAGAGACAGGCATAAAGAAACCCCTTCCCCAGCTTTCCTACTCCCAGCCTGCTGTTAGGGCATCCACTCACTTTGGAATGTCAGACCCTCCCTGAGCAGGGAACACTGACAACACAGAATTCCTCTGCTATAAATGAGTCTTCCAGAGGATTCAATCAGAAAACAAAAAAGGCTTATTAACACCCTGTCTTGCTATGCAAGTTACCATAATCTATTAAGTATTTCCCCAGAATGCATCCCTATTATTTGTTTTAAAACTCAGAAGTCTTAACCTTTTGAGGAAGGGGAGTTTTATGTAAGACTGTACTTGTAAAATCCCATTGCTGGTCCCAAGAAGTCAGATTAACTTCATGATTTTCAAAGGTGAAGGTCAAGCAGGGCCCTGGGGACTCTGAGGTCACATAGTCACTCTTGGGATGTGTTCAAACAGCAGACAGACAAAAGGTAAAAGCAGGTAAGTTCTACTCGACATACAGCAACGTTCTCCAGACAGGCACTGATACTCTGTGTCAGAAAGAAGCTCATGACCACATGGGAATTGTTTGTCAAGCCATAGATGGAATAATCTAAGTTTGGATTCTGAGTAAACCTTTAACCTCACACCAAGTGGACAGAGGTACCTTGTTAATTTGCACTATATGAACGCTAACGTTGTGCAGAGTCAATGCCTTACCTGTTTGTTCCCTGATGTTTAGGTTCAAAAGCTTTGTAGTGTTTCCAGTTGAGTTGAACCAAAACCAAAAAGGCTGTGGGACAGCTGTGGCACCACCAGCTCCCGTAGGTTAGTTCTGTCTCCATGCTTAGCGCTCAGCAGGTGTTGTAAGTACAGCAGTGGCAGTGCAAACCCACCCCTGTGTTTCCTTGGGATTTGCTGGATTTCTCTTTTGAAGCGTTCCCTTTCCTTGTGCAGACTGACCAAGAGATCTTTGCTATGATTGGTGTGTTCTGTCCAACCGTAGGTAGTTGAACGTCTGTAAAGTTGCCTGGAATGCCATTTGTTAGGTTATAAACTCACACAGCTCTAAATGAAGGGTTCTACATGTTGTGTATAAAGATGAACTTCAGAAATTGGAGAAAATTGTCATTACATTTGTAAAACTTGTACAGAAGATTTTTCACTATGTGCCTAGCTTTGGTGTCCATTCAGCTGAAATGAATTAAAAAAAAAAGGTGCATGAAGAGAAACAGATAGAAATAAAAAGTATATGTAGAGATGACTATTTTATATTACATGGCCCAATCCTGTATTTATTTTCTCCCTTTTTTGAAGTATTTATAAAGACCTAGTCGAAGACAGCTGTATTTTTTGTTAAAATATTCGGTAGAATTGTGCCTTTTGTCTGTATGTGAATAAATGCTGTACATTTTTGCAGTACCAGCAGTGTTTTAGACTTTGCAGTAGTTTTATTTGGGTTCTTACAGAATCACTTCACTGCAATGATCTGAACAACTCCCACGGATAAAACAAGCATCTGATTGGGATCAGTTCAGGTATCACACTGCAGTTGCAAGATTTATCTTTAGGACTCGTCGTTACTGACAGCTGTGCCCATCACATCACCACAAACCTTGTCTGCTTTTTTCCTTGATACCCACAGAGAGATGTTGCTTACCTCAGATACTTGACATTTGTTGATATATGATGTCTTTCCACAGTCCAGAATCTTCATACATGTTCCACTGGAAGAGGAACATGAAGTTTCTTACCTGTGGCTCTTCAGGATAATTAGGCTGAGTGTACATTGACAGTTTCAACTGCCTGGAGTGCAGCAGTGCTGAGAGAACATTTGCTCCTACAGCAGGATTTCTACATGAGGCTTCCTCTAAACTCAAGATGCAGAAATACAGAATGGACTTGGAGCAGAGCAGGAAAAGGACAAGGCTAGGAAGGCACACATCTAGCCATACATCTTGAAAAGCAGCAGCAACAGCTCTTTCACCATCTGGCCTGTGGCAGCAGGTATAGGGCTCTTGGGAAGACCCAGAATTAATCTTGCCTGTTGAATGCAAGAAACTGTTCACCTAGAAATGATTCCTAAATAGGCACAGTCAAGTACAAAGTTTTACTCAATGGGAAGCAGTACTGTCACACTAGGGAATCTCTGAACCACTCATAGCCTGGTGTTGGGGTGGGAAAGGAAGGTCAGGGAAACAAAAGCTTTCCAGTGGGAAGAGTAGTGAGAAGAAATACACAGTTAGAAACAAATGGCAAGCAACCCAGACAGCTGACTGAAAAGCTCCATGCCATGAACCAATCCAGTATCACAAGAGAAGGAGCAAAACACCTAACCTGCAAGCCTCAAGTTTTAATTGCTTCAGCAATTGACTTTCCTCTGAAAGTCCAAGTTGAGAGGAACAGGCAAGCAGCTGCCCCTAGACACTAATGGGAAAGAGGAGGTGGTGGTAGTACAAACAGCTTTGTCTAACCACATTCCTGGTTGTGGTTCAGACATGCATTTGGTCAGTGTTTAGCTGTTCAGAGGATTAGGCAGACAGGAGGGAAACCTTTGCCTTTCTTGTGTCATCAGCCATAATTGCTCTCCTGCCCCTTAACTTCACTATTAGGTGCTTGTGTCATCCCTGCAATTCCTGTGCTGGCAAACAGCCATCACACAAGAGCTATAGCACAAGGTGAGAGGAATACACTCATAATTAACGAGGAACCACACAGGTGCCCTTCTGTGCCTCGAGGAACAAATACACAAACACTTACAGTTACCTGCCACTTCCAGCCAGGTGTCAGTTCACAGCCAGAGCCTCTCTTTGAGGAGTGAAGGGGATTAATGGCTCACACAAAATCTTCCAGGTGGTCTGTCACCATCTCAGCTGTGCATTATGCAAATGGAAATAAGGTGCTTGGTACTTGCCTCCCTCTGTCTCATACACATGGCTGATTGATGAAAATCTCACCCAAACAGACATTTGGAGCTTCTGGATGATGTATCATGTTGCTTTGAAGAATCTTTGACATCTTTTTAGCAGAATTAGAGGTTGCAGTGGCTACAGGCATACATCACAGAGAAGGCAATAGTAAATACTTGTGTACCACTGTAGGAACTGGGGACTTCCCCTGTGGTAAGCAGAAATTTTTCTTGAGGTTGCATCCATCTCACAGGCTCCACCTGAACTGCCAGGGGTGGCAAGCAGGTGCCATAAACTCTTACTAGCATGAGGTGAGCAACCCAGCTCTGTCCTCTAAAGTACAAGTGTAGTGAAGACCCACTGCCACAGATGTATGGGTTTGATAGTCCAAACCAGCAGTTTGCATCAAGCCACTGGGTAAGCATTACAAGCTAGAAACCAGAAGTAGACTCTTCACATTTAAGAGGAAGGACAAGAAATTCCATCACTTAAGGCCAAAATGGGAGCACTTCAGTTAACACCTACCAAATGCTGAGAGAGCAAGTGGAGTTTGACTCATTTCAGAATGGCAGATATGAAGTTTCCCAACTCTCAAAGCAAAACCTGTGCACAAGAGGATTCCCATATACTGGCAGCTGTACAATTCAGACCCACTATTTCACCTGAAAGCTGCATGACCTTCACCTTTGTGCACACTGAAGTAACAGACAACTGAAGTTCCCAAACGCGTAAAAAACCGAGGGAGCAGCTCAACAGAAAAGCAAGGAATTGTACAATAATTGTCAAACAGGAAGAAAAAGCACAACTGCAGAAACATTACTGTCTCAGTAGCCAGAGCAGCACTTATTAACCGTATTTCAGGGGCACCAGACCAAACTGAACTGAATTCTTAGCACTGGAAGGCAATGGAGGCAACTCACAGCCCAGACAGCCCATAAAACCAGCAGCTACTTAACATTCATGATGTAATTAGTCTTACTATGATACATAAAATGCCTTCAAAATGTTCCCAAGTTACTGCACTTCAAAGAAAACCTAAAAGTGTTGACTATACGTGAGCAAAGCTGAGATGAATTTCAGTCCAGTGTTATCTACCCCCTGTACACAACCTTGCTATGGTTGGAGCTGGTGGGTTTTGGACCAAACGAACCCGAATACACCACAGCACTACATCAGAATTTTCATCTGCGATATTAAAGGACTTTACTGACAACATTTTCCAGTCTTCTTCCCATCTTTATTGTGCACAGACACAGGATCTTCATCCACTCCCTTTCTTGCCTGAATAGACCAGAAAAAAATGCAAGTTTTACAAGCCTTGCTGTGCATTTGCCTTTAGTGCTCCGATATGAAGTTTCTCCATCAATCTTCTTAACTCCAACACGGTGTGAAAAACAATACCTGTGTTTAAATATTTTCCCCATCCTTCAGGACAGCAGTGTTTTTATTCTGTGTAGCTATCAGGCTGAGCTGTAATGAAAAAACAAGCAGATAGTTTGTTAATAGTTCTTTGTAAGATCAAAGTAACAGCAGAAGTTCAATATGGAGGTGTCATGAAGGAGAAGGAACAAGCACTGTAAGTGGGAATTTGGGGTAAACAGTAGAATTTACAGTGTGGTCTGTAGCTCACTACTGCTTTTGTTTTACTTCAGGACCCAAAGAATTGAAGATGATGTAAGATTAGGTAGCAGGAGTACACTTTAAAGGACATCTGCACAGAACAGATGCATTTCAAACCTGTTCAAACATTATCCTCTAGTTTTTGTTTCTTACTGAATTACTACTATTTAAGAATAAGCTAAGGTTTATAGTCCTTGAACTGACCGCAATGAAAGTGTAATTTCTACACTCCTTACTAGTCCAGCTCTAGCCTGTACTTGGTTTAATTTTACAACTAAGCTGGATAATGTAATGAGAACACCCAGTTTAGTCAGGGAGCAGCTCTGAGCCTCCAGAGTGAGAGTACAGAGACAGGGACAGTGCTGCTATGTCTTTTTTGGGGGTGGGGAGAAAGAGGAAGGGGCTTGGCACAGCAGCTGTGAAGTCACTGCACAGCAGCCAGGTCTGACAGCTGGCAGCAGGAACCTCTGCCAAGCTTGGAGAGGGCAAGGCAGAGCTGGAGCCTGGCAGTGAGATCTGTGCAGCAGTTAGGCTGCTCAACATCTATCCAATCTCTTTATTACCCGTCAGGAACAGCAAGACCTCTTCCTCTATGGGCACCAAGGCTGCAATTTTACTCCCTTGAAAAGTGACATGACCATGTTTTTATAGGAATACAGCATCCCACAAGTATTAGAGCTGAACAGATCCATATAACAAACAGAAGGGTGAAAAGAAGTAAATAAATCATTCTTTCAGAGCAAAGCTTCAGCAGCTGAGTAGACCTTGTCATGACAGAGAGCATTTAGAGCCAGGAACCACAGCTTAGTTTATGACAGCTTGGCAGCTATGCCCATTTATTCACTGCTGTTGGGGAAAAAAAATTGTCCTAAATTGTCCTAACTGGACCATTTAGGTCAACCAAACATTTCCTCTCTGCAGCTCACATGAGGTCACCCACATTAACAAGCTATAATTTGCAAATGGGTTTCCTAAATCACTGTAAAAAATTAGGAGGCAGAAAGACCATCTTTACTTAATAGGAGGCCAACCCAAGTAATGAACTTCCTTGGCAAACAAGTGAACCCAGTGTATGAACCCCCATGGGATTTGCTTCAGGTTGTATAGCTTAATAAATCGTATGGAAGTGTCATTTACATCAAATTGGTTTCCATAAACAAACCTAGACTGTCACATCCTGTCTGAGGGTGACACAGCCAAAATCCAAGCTTGCTAAAATGACCCTGGCAATAATGCACAGGAATGCTCATCTCTGCCTCAGGAGTGATGCAAAGGGAGTACTTTGCTATGTTCAGTGTGCTCAGAGAATGTTTTTGCCAGCTGTACCTTTTGAGACGCTGTGGCCGCTCTGTGTTCTGCCTGGTTCAGTCGCCTCTGGAGCCTATCGATGTGTTCACGGTAGTCCATCATTAATTTTGCATCCTGTGTAAATGGAATAGCTCATTACCAATGCCAAGGCCTTTGTACTGAATGCACACACACTCTAGCAACAAAGCTTCAAACAAGAGGCATGTCAGAAGCAGAACTCTTTTCCCTTTGCAGTGAGCCTGAAGACAAACTGCTGACACATTATAGAGGATTTCTAGCTCAAATGTGACATCATATGACTCTTGCCACCAGAGTAATCTGCAGAGGAAGTTCTACTCCACTACCCTGAAGCAAGATGCATAAGAGCTGACGTTGTAATCCAGGTAATTTATTTCACACACGGTGTACGTGTTTTAGCTATACTCAAAAGGTAAAGGAATATATTAGATAATACAAATGAGATAAAACTTGCTACAGATCCGCTCTGTTCTCTTCAAAGGCTCCTCATGAAGCTTTTCTTTACTCACAGAAATCTGTTCTCACATTAGCCCCATTTTTCTCCTCTATGTAACACAGCACCCAAAATAAAAAATAAAGAGAGGGACTTATCCTAGATAGAACTGGATGCTAATCCCAGATTTATGAGGTTGACAGGAAAGCCCTTTTCTATAGTGGCCATTAATTATTGAACAGTGCCCATTCCAAAACAACCCTGCCCTTAATCTTTAATGGATAATGCTTTTAGCTATATGCAGATGTGCACACAGAGTGTAAATTCTACTGTACACATAGTATATGGAGAATTTGGTACCTCTATGTATGCTGCACTATCCACAATGCCATGCCTGCTCCTGCAGGCATCCACAGGCACAAGTGAGTGCAGAAACATTTCCTGAATCGTATAGAATTGCTAATTAGTCACCTTGAAAGATGATCTCTCCTTTATCTTTTGTAATTTGAGAGTAAAGTTCATTTGTCTTCCTGCTGTTTGAACACGTCAGGCAGCAGAAACAGTGAAACTTTCCAATTATTACTGACTATCCCTGTCATGAATCCTTAATTTTCTCTCAACCAGCAATATAACTCCCTTAAATAGGTTTCTGCTAAGATCCTAGTGTACATGCATCAGGTTGTAACTGAAAGTTAACTGAAAGTACCTGTCACATCAGTCATTAACTTACCTCAGTTACCTTCTCATTTGCTATTTCCAGCTGGGAAATGAGCTCCTGGCTACGGAGTTTTTGTTGACTCAGCTCACGCCTATGAATCAAAAGAAAAGATGCTGATTAGCACACAGGAGTACTTCAGTTATTGGAATAGAATTTCATAGGTACTTCCTTGCATTGTAGAGGCCTGTGGTGGATTTTAATTACCAGGGTGCTCTTAAAAAACTGATTTCAACAGCACCACACAGCCCTTCTTCATGCTGTGTTCAAAATGTAATGGCAGAGGAATGTGCTGCATGTGTTGGAATCAGCAGGACTTTGTCAGGACCATTTGGCATTTTACAGGTTGGTTTTTTTTTTCTGTTTATTGAATCTTATTTTGGAGGCACTTTATCAAACATCCTATAAATATAAGTTGCATTTGCACAGTGCATTCAATATTTAAATTAACATTCTACTTGGTGTCCCATACCCAGACTTCAATATGGGCATTTCTGAAGTATCTAAAAATAAATCCTTCTCTGCTGGTGAGACAGACAACAATGTGACACTTCACATGGAAAAGGAAAATACCTCCTTTTATACCGTGTGAGTGTTAGTGATCCTCAGTTTTCATGGTATTGAGGACAAAAACCATTTGAGTTGTAACAGACATCTCTGAGCTGGTGCTCAATGGAAAGAGTTCTTACCTCCTGTCACCACAAGCCACTGAAGAAGAGGGATGACCAAAGATGGAAACATCTCTGAACTTTGGTAAGTTTAGCCAGAGAAAGATGCAAAACTAAATGAGCTGCTCTAACCTTTGACCAGTCTGTCCTTCACTTCCTACATGCTCCATCTCAACTGAAAATACATGCACTGTACTAGAAACTAAAGCCTTTATTCTTTGTGAGGGAATGGAGGTAAGGGAGGAGGTACTTTAGTCTCAGACCTTCATCTCAAAAAGCCTCTGATATTTTAATGATGGCACTTAGTTCTCAACTGTAATTTACTGTTAAAAACTTTTAAACTTAGTATTTCCTAGAAGTTTGAAAACTGGTATATAGCACTTGCAGTACAGGGTTGCAATGTATCTCTTGCATCAGGTCACCAGTAGTGAGATAGTTTCCACTCCCCTGTTCTCAACCAACCCCAGGGAGACATCACAAAAACTGTTCAACAACCTTTAACTTACATAAAAATGAAAGTATATAGGCAGATAGATAAAATTCTATATAGATTATACCTGTGTTACCAAACGTGGGCGCTTTTATATAAAGAATTAAAGATGGATTAAGATTGCAGTTTCATAGGATATTAATATATTAGGCTATAATTGTGATTTGTACTCTGCAATCAATATCAAGCATCAAGATGGGGCATTTTAAATACAGGAGACCAATTTTTAGGTGCCCTAAAAATTCTTCCTTACTGAAAAGAGTCTGTGTCCTGTGCTCGTACCGAGGGGTGGAATTAGCATGCTTAGCAGCACACGCCATAAACAGATTTTAGTTGCTCATATACAGCTGTGATCAAGAAATTATTTTTATAATGAGATCACACTGAACACATATTTAAAGAAAACAGTTTAACCTTGTAAGCATAAGGAAATGTGATGGCTATTGAGCCAGACAGTTGATTCATTCTGAGTGTTAACCTTCCCCCAAACACACATTACGAGATTTCAATATTAGAACTGAGCAATAACCTCAACTGCTGAATAATCAAATCAGCCCCCACTGCACATTGTCTTTGCTAAGTGAGTAGGAAACAAAAGGTGAGCTTTTAGCATTTTGGCAGCCGGGTGATAAATCCACCAGCTGCAGCAAGTACTGTCTGCAGAGCTCTCCTATGACAAATATAGCATGTGCCAGCTGTTTTTGCGCTTGAATTATACTATAATATGCTTCAGTTACTCTTAGTAATTATGAATTTTGTATACTGCCAGTACCTGCAGCTGTCTCTCATCCTGTTAATTTTTTTTTCTTTAATGAACATCTTAAAATAAGCAGCTCTGGCTGCCAAGCATTACACAAGTGCAGCCAAGAATAATGTTTTAGAAATGGAGGAAACTTCTTCATCTCAAGATGCTGTGTAGGGTAGGGAAAAGGATAAGGCAGCCCTGGCCAGCACTTCTTACACTGCCACCAAAGAGGTCATTCCTCGGAGGCAGATCCTTTTCAATTACAGAGGAGATAAAAGTGAGAACTCCAAACCCCACACAGGGCTACCGATGAGTCAGGGACTCCAGCCATGACACAGAAATGTGTCGGAGGCAGAAACTGGAACAAAGGCACCCGTAGGGAAAAGGATAAGGCAGCCCTGGCCAGCACTTCTTACACTGCCACCAAAGAGGTCATTCCTCGGAGGCAGATCCTTTTCAATTACAGAGGAGATAAAAGTGAGAACTCCAAACCCCACACAGGGCTACCGATGAGTCAGGGACTCCAGCCATGACACAGAAATGTGTCGGAGGCAGAAACTGGAACAAAGGCACCCAAAATAGCTGCAGTCAGATGACTTAAGCTAAGCAAAGTCCTCAAATGTAAAAGCAATATGGCAAGGATTCCCTCTGTGTGAGTACTGACAGTTATAATTCAAGTGAATGTTTAAAAAATGAAGCCACTCAGTAGTTATTCAAATATAACAGGTTTGTGCTGCAACAAGTATTTTTGATTTCTTCCCAGAAGTCCTGTAGAGTCAGTTCCTATCCTAAAAAGAGAACAGACCTGTGTGTACCTATTTCTACCCCCGTTCAAGCTAAACCGTACCCTTACCAAGCAATCATCCACATATGTGACAGGCCAAAGCAATATTCATGGCAAAGTTAAAAGAACAGTCAATTTCCTGTCAAGTTCGAGTTAGAAGATCCACCTTTTTCCTATCTGCAGTTTGCCACATCTGCTGCACTGAAGGGCACTCGGGATAATTCAATTCTTTTATTCAATATGACACTTCACTTATCCACCTGAATCTTATTCTGGTCCCTGCTCTGACCAGAATCAAGTTCAACAAAAATAACCTCTTGGTGTTGGTCACTGGTGCAGAGTCTGACAAAGATTTATCTGGTTATTATTTCTCTATTTACCCTAATTCTTATCCTCAGGACTAAGACATACAAATCTATGAGAAATACTGATATGCCAATTAGATGGAATTAACCATCCATTGTGTTTGTGCATTCATCTTAAGCACAGACCAGTCAGGGTGGCCTTTGCAGAATGGATGAATAATCTGCCCTTATTTTTTAAGCTTGCATACAGTCTGTCACTTTATTTCCTTGGAGTATATGCTGGCAGATCCAATTACCCTGGTTTTGCCTAAATTTTGCCTAAATTCTGTTGCCAGAACTCTCTCTCACCCCTTCTCATTCAATACCTTGTCCTGTTGTTACTGAAGTGTGTTTCCTTCCAATTCACAAATTTTCTGAATGTTCCTTTGGTATTGTTGATTCCACTTCCTACCTGCTGTCATTTATTCTTCTTAGCTGGTCTGAAGAACTACAGAGCTTTACACCTGATTCTGTAAGGTAACAGGAACAGTCCCAGCCAGTCTCTTGCCCCCTCCAAATACGCCACAGGAACTGTTTAGATAGATTATAGAGCTTCAGTGCAAGCAAAACCCTTTAAAAACTTGTGCACGTATTTCTCACTTCTTTCAAAGGAGGACAAGAAATGTAAAAAGCTGGAAGCACTTGATACTGGTATTTTACCACAGCTGTCAAAGACAGATCACCTAAGTCCATTAAATTTTTGGGACATTCAAACAGAGCCTTCAACTTTACAATCAGAAGCTCTACACCCTATAGATCAGCAACAGCAGCAACATGGATTGCTTCTCATTCTTACTAAACTCCACACCCACTTCTGGATAAGTGACACTGAAGACCAGAGTAACTCTTTCAACTTCCTGATTTGGTTATTTAGATTACTTAGACAACATTCCAGATATAGGGGGAGGGAAAAAAAATCAAATAGAAACTCAAATATCAGTTCCTAAACTAATGAAGACAGAATAGCTAAATTATTCACCAAGGCTTAAACACTCTTTTTGTGATACGAAAGAAATACAATTGTGAAATGTTTGATAGTTCTATACAATTTCTATACTTCCCTCCTTACTGTTTTCCATTTTAACCCCTATAAAGACTGTGAAAGATAACCTCTCTTACAACCTCTAACAGTAATCATTCATTTGTACAACTGTAAATATTTACTAAGTTCACTTCAGTACATGTCCTTAGGACTCAAAGTCCATCTAAAATGGATCCACTCACAAGTCAGCACAGTTTCATTTCCTACTCTCCCAGCCAAGACGTTTTGCAGGAATAAAGGGAATAAAGCAGGCAGGAGCTGTCAGCCCTGCTGCCCAGGACAATGTTTTTATTTGCAACAATGACCTATGTCCTGAGCAGCACTGACCTTCTCAGCTACCTTCAAGATTGACTTTGGCACAAGGATATTGAAGCAAAACTGGTTCCTCACCCTCTTCCAAGGTGAAGGTGAGGTCCATCACCAATAAATCCTCCTGGAGATGTGTACAGCATCTTAAGATGCTCAGAGGGAAGAAAACTTTTCTCATAAATGAGGACTATAGTGTATTTTTATGAAGAGAACTGTGTGATTTAGTCTACAGGTACACAATGCATTGCCTACTGGTCCAGCACTGGGTTTGAATTCCAAATTCAGTTTTAGCAGCAATAATTACATGCTTAATTTGAATGAGACCCAAACATCCAGGAAAGCACAGACTAATTCTCAGTGAAGCCTGGAAGTATCAATGTACTTGTCATCACTTATCTACACTTTTTCCACTGATCTACTAGATTCACATGCTATTTACAAAACCATCACATTGCTCTACTGTTACAGGTTGCAAAATTTACTTCTTATTAGTTTTTTTGAAATTAAAAATCACCTAATATTCACTGATGTTGCTTCATTCCTAAGAAGTATTTATTTACTGCTTCCTTCATGCATATGGATTACACCTCACCAAGAGAACACTGCAGGCTTAAAAGATGACAAATGAGCAGCACAGAACGTGGAAAAGTTAGCAGCTGCTGCTGGGAAGTTAGTAAAGAAGCCAAAATGTTTCAGACACCTTCACATGGAAAATGAAAGCAATGAGGACAGAGCTGAAAAAACAGCAACAGACCATGAATTTAAGGCAGAGCAATGGGAAACACCTACACTAACAAATGGGACACTGACTCAGTGCTTACAAGAGCTGCACTAACAGCAAACTCCTGGTGAAAGGCAGTATCAAACACTTATGTAAACTACACATGGCACACATGGATAGGACTTTGTTAGGAAGTTTATAACTTCTGGGAAAACATTCAGTTGAAAAGCAAATTAGTATGCTGCAATAGTAATGATTCTTGTTAAAAACTCTATTTTCATTAAAAACTGAAATTCTGCTACGTGTCACCAACACAACCTCTGCTTTGGCTCACTGGAGGAGGGGAAGTTTAGGTTAGATATTAGAAAAAAGTTGTTTGCTATGAGGGTGGTGAGACACTGGCAC
Organism: Acanthisitta chloris; assembly: GCF_000695815.1. Classification (NCBI taxonomy): domain Eukaryota; kingdom Metazoa; phylum Chordata; class Aves; order Passeriformes; family Acanthisittidae; genus Acanthisitta; species Acanthisitta chloris. The sequence goes on along the minus strand of NW_008686094.1, from coordinate 23,723 downwards.
AGGTTGCCCAGGGATGTGGTGGCTGCCCCAACCCTGGCAGTGTTCAAGGCCAGGCTGGATGAGCCTTGAGCAACCTGATCCAGTGAGGAGGTGTCCCTGCCCAGGGCAGGGGGAGTTGGGACTAGATGACCTGTAAGGTCCATTCCAACCCCTAAATTCTATGATTCTATGATTTCTCTGTAGTTGCTGCAGAGTTGTTCTGCTTTTTAAATAACCAGCAACTTTGTTTTCGTTCACAACAAAGTAAGAAGTGATGTGTTGTTCTGTACTTGCACTCAAAATATTATTGTGATAAGATTAAAATAATATAAGCAAGGACTTCTGTGCTGAGTACTACAGTGTAACTCAGGAGTTAATTTTCATGCCAGCTGCATTCTGAACTACGTAACTAAGTATCTGGTAATGCATATGATGTGAAAAATAAACTAGTTGTAAAATTTCCAGGTAACACTTAAGGTTCTCTTACAGCCACTTGTCACCATAATATCAGAGCATCACTGCACAGATTTCATATCAAACTCCTTATGTCAGTTTAAATGACAACCTTCCTGTTTCTACTGCCAACTTCCTTGTTAGGTACAGCAAATGTCTGATAACAACTGCTATTTCTAGCTTATACAGTATGAAAAGCATCACCTATGAAATCATCTTAAAAATAACTGACTTGGCTTTTAGATGTGCACCGAAATATCTACTGAAGTCATAAACAAGGACATTTTCGAAATTTACTACCTATTTCTCATGCAGATTCACAAACAGACTTCCTGTCATGTCTGCTGTATTTTCTATGTCAGCACTTTGCTGCAGATAAATAAGGTCTAAATCTTTTGGTCTGCTGTAACAACATTTCAGCACTTAACATTAAAGGTTTTAGAAGGAAACCAGCTGCTTCACAGCCAAATTTAATTGTTTTGCAAGTCTGCAATTTTCCCCTCTTAATTGGAACTTGCTGAACTACAGTTATGAACCTAGTTATGACCCTAAGATGCTCAACTGTGAGGTTTTGGATTTTAATTTGCAGAAAACAAACAAGTTTGACAGCTAAAATGAGCATCCATTAGCATGAAACACTACAAAATACTTTTCTTCTCCAGCTACTGCTTTTACAAAACGTGTTAGAAAAGTTTTAGTAAGAGCCTGCTAATGACACACAGTGCAGCTACACCACTAAAGCTGTCAGTGAGTAAGCTCCCAGTGTGTCTCAGACACACTCAATACTGAGGACTTCTGAAAGAGATGTTTCCCTTTTTAAAGCACTGCTTAGTAAGCCTTGCAAAATGCTGTATATTTTAAGGGAAAATAAAGCCAGACTATATCTGGACAGATGAAGTAAAAAATCCTATATCTGTTTACCTAGGAGAGGTAAAGATGCCCATATACTTCTCCACACAGATGGAAAACCAGGTCAGGCTAGTGGTAGAGTAGGTTTGTTGTAGCCAGCACTTTCAGGAAGTTATTTTCTTTACTTGTGTTTAGAAACTTGTGTTCTAATTGCACTCACACCATTGGCACTCTGACAGCCAAGAAATGCCAAGCTATGCTTACAAAATTGTGACTCCAAAAATTGTATGGGATACTGGAAATATTATGGCTCGAGCTTAGAATATGCAAAGCATTATAATAAAACATGTAAACATCAACCAGTCTGTCAACCTTCTCCAATTTCCAACCACTTTTGAAGAGGAAGAAATCTTGAGGACATTAAACTTCCATGCAGTTCTATAAAAACATCAGGCTAATTTCATCTTTAATTTATAGCTTACTTGAGCTAACTGACAGGGGTTCCTGAGCTTAAGGAGAACACAAGACAGACTTGCAAAACTGAAAACATTCTTATCTTCTGTGCTGAGAATACAAGTTTCAGCCAGTTACCTGCAACATGGCTGAACTAAGAGAAAAGGAAAGTTTATACTGGACTTTTTCTAGGGCCAATTACACAACCCATTTGTATCCTGACGTATGACAGCAAATGCTCAGAAGGGAACGTGAGATGTGTGTCCCAATAGCTTTTTTCCTGATTTCCTGTGAAGATTCACTCCACAACTGATGCTATTGTGACTGCTCTGAACAGCTATAGCAGTTTCATAACCCAAAGCTAAAATTCTCTAAATTGAGCATGCTGTATCCTGAAAGAGAAAATTAAAAGTAATATATTCCATTTGGGTTTTTCTCATTACAAAACCTCACACATGAACAAGATGTGGCATTTTTACTTCAGTGCTAACTTCACAAAGAGCATCAAAAGTTCCTCCTTGTTCTGCAGGCAGCACATCACCCAGGCTGGATGGTTTGCTCTTCATGGTGTTTCACCACAGCTCTGCTGCCATGCACCAAACACTAACTGAACCACAGCAGCCTGCAGAGAGGAACAGAACTGCACTTACTTCAGCTTAGTGATCCTGGCTGCTGTTGTTTCACTGAGTTGTTTTGTTTCTTCTTTCCAGCGGTTTGTCGCTTTCCGCTGAGCTACCAACAGTCGCCTGAGCTCCGCAGAAGACTTGTGACTGGTGTCTTCCATTTCCTTGAGCTGAGCTTCATAGCCATGTTCCTTCAGAGCATGCTCATGCTCCATGGTGCTGATCTACAGAGAGCACAAATTGGGTACAATCAACTCTCTCGCTCTGTGTTTTTGTTTTGTTTTACAATGCTTGAGTTAAATTTCTAAACATTTGTTGAAAGCATGTAACATACAATAATTCATCTTGTAATTATATGCTCAGAGATACACGTTCCCAAAGCCAATTTAAACAAATAGTACAACTGACAATAAAGGATAATGAGCTGTGTATGCTTATTTTTGTAAATAATCTTTATCCTCCTCCCTTGTGTTTCCTACACAGAAACACATTGACTCTTTTTCATCTAGATAAAACATGTTAGGAGTTTCTTAACTGCATCTGAAATGCTTTGTACATCAGAGGGAAATGAAAGCAAGCAGTAAATCTTATCTGTGCCTATAATGGAAGCCTGTCTGATTAAAAATGAGACAGACAAAGACTTGGTATATGCTTTATAATCAGTATTATCAGACTGTGATCCTTTGTTTTTAAGCTACATTTCAGCAAAGGGTTCTGGAGTTGGACAAGATTTCCTGTTAAATTTGACAGCTTCCTTATCTTGTGGTGTAGAGTGGAAACCAGGTTTGGGATGGTCCTCACTCAGAACTTGTAAAATTGTTTACTGAGGTCAGATTCATTGTTGCAGATTCTTAGATCCCTATTCAATACTCTTTGCACTGCAGAGGGGAAAGCAGCTTTATATATTCAGAAAACACCTCGAGGATCAAAGCTGTTCCTCCCTCCAGAAGCCAAAGGCACCATGAATCTGCTGAGGTCACTATTGATCCACCATCCCACCTGCAGTCCCTTCAGCTGCATTTTATGTGCCAAAAGAACAACCATGTTTCAGCTAATTATAATGTTTGCAACTACTCATATAGAAGAATATTCTTTGTCCCAAAAATACAGAGTCAAAGTTTGACAGCCACAATATTAAATGATTTATTAGTTGCACACTGCCCTGACAGCATGGTGGGCATATAAGGAGAGGAACATTCTGGGCTATAATTCACACAGAGATTTCTAACATGTTAGAGACAGGAGAGAATATTCCAGTTACAGATCCTCATTTATTTAATCTATCCATCTTATAAAAAACAAAGAACATTTGGGGTCTTCTTATCAAGGATAATTTAATCCACATTAAAATACAATTTAATTAGCAGAGATTGAGTTACCCAATAGATTCTGAGGATGCACAATGCTACAATAAAATTTCTTTCAAGCAGAAACTGGGAAGCATCATTGAAAGTTTCATCTTGATTTAAATAACAGTTTCCTTTCAGAACTGCAGCCTTATTAAGCAAATATCAGTCTTACAGTACACTAAAAGTAACATATGAGCCATACCTTTATTTTAGCTTTCTGCTGAGCCTCTATGGCCACTTTTCTCAAACCTTCCATTTCTTCTCGCAGTTGTTCGTTCTCCTGCTGGAGTTTTAGACTCTGTTCACTGATGAAGGCACTCTTTTCTCTTTCTGAATCCAGTATGCTCTGCAAGTTACAGATCACTTCCTGGCAACGAGATTTCTCCTCCACAGAGCTGAAAGAGAAGGAAAGTCTTGCTGGAACTCAAGAGCTGAACAAGTGCTGAACTACAGAACGTAAGATACGGACTGGGACAGATCTTTGGTCTGACCCAGCACAACTGCTACCCTGTTTCTTCCTGCAAGTTTGTACCTACTCTACATCTTTCAGGGGCTTGACATGTATTTGCATCATTTGCTTGATGCAATGCGCACGTCAGCAAAGAATTTCATCACAATGATGGAATCTATAAAACCAATGTAATACTAGTTTCAGAATTATGTTTTCTTGATACTATTTCTGCTGCTGGTTAAAAAGATGCCACAAAACCATAACACACATTCAGCAATTTAAATAGAAATAATTTCCTTAGCTTTCCCTTCTGATTTCTGTAACATCCATCACTTACTTCATTTCCAGTTGTTTCAGTTTATTTTGTGTTGCCTGTAGACTTAGCTGAAGGTCATCTATTGTAGCTTCTGCAAGTAAATATTTCTGATGCAGTTGCTCTAGTTTTCTATTGTCAGATTGATGCTCTCTGTCCTCCCTGTAAACCTGAAGAACAAACTTCCATGTAAGATCACCTTTACCTTGCCCTGGTGAGTGGCAGTGTAGTGCTGCAAGGAGGCTACTTACTCCTCATTGAATTCCCTTTTCAGTGATTTAAAACAAAACTGAATTTCTATCATTGTTGCTAATACTTGGGGAAAAAAAGTTTTCAAAGATCTGATCTGACATTTATTTAGTTTTCTGTCTATTGAGCTTAAGCAGAACATGTACCGACATCATTTTGGATTATGTCAAACATCTCTCCTTTTACTTTTAACACTTTTCAAAGAACTCTCTTTCTTAATTTAGAGCTGCAGCTTAAAAACACTTTCTAGATTAAAAAACAAAATCCCTAACAACCTGAACATAATTACATGAACATTTACAATTAAGAGAATCTACTCATAAAACAAGAAAATTGAGGGGAAAACACATAAGAAATGGGGAAAAAAACAACAATACATCTTTTCCTTCTGAAAAGAGATCTTAAATGTGATGTAAGAACATGTTTGCCTTACCTTTTCAAGTTCTTCTTCCACTGCTCTCTTTTCTCTAATGGCTCGTTCAATTTGATTCTGTTTTTCTCCACATTCCTATTTTAAAAAGTCATTTTTAACTAGATCTAATAAACCAACACAACAATTCCAGAAGTGCCAAAGC
>NW_008686094.1:13180-18399 GCF_000695815.1 Acanthisitta chloris | reverse complement strand
GCTGCTTGCACATATGGGTTTGATTATATTTAGCTGCTCATTATTTGCTCTACAGCATCATTTAATATTGAGGCTAAGACACATAAAACAACACCTTTTTTAATACGTAAATAGGTATATAAGCACAGAGGTCATTTGTTCTCCTGCATAATTTACTAAAAGTTCTTGGTTCATTCAAAAATGTGATGACTGCGATGCAGATTTCTCTTGGGATACTTTATCAGCTTTCATAGACTTCATTTCTACATACCCAGCTACAGACATGCAAAACTCAGCTTGATTAATTACTCATTAATCACACTTTAGTTGACTTACTTTTACTTGAATTTAGCATTTTATTTGATCAATAAAAACTAGGAAGTCTCAAATGCCTTGCCATTGAAAATATTTTTAATCAGTCAACTCCATACCATCTGAAGAGCTGAAAGTTCTTCTGTTAGTCTGGAAACCTGCACGTTATAGTGCTTCTTTGCAGCCTCTACCTGTGATCAAAACCAAAGCCAAACTAAAAAATTCATGCCACAAACTCTTTTTCCATCTTGCTTTCTTACATGTATATACAGTCTATATATGTGGTGCATGTCCATAGGTATGAAAATAGCTGTGACTGCAGTAACTGACCAATCTTACTACGTAAATGTTAGAATAATGTTAATTGCCAACCTGTACTACTCTATACCAGTGTCTGCACTGACATGGACAGTTTTGGTTCTTGAGAGATTTCAGAATTCTCTTCAGTTCAGAGGAATATAAGTCTAGATAAAAAAGCTGAGGAGAATGGTACTATCAGCATGCTGCCTTGCTACCTGTATTATCACGACTGCTTCTGACACCAGGCACCAGCAATAGCCTTTCATGCTGAGGAAAACTAAAAAAATCTTCCCATCCTTTCTGAACATCATAACTTACTGCCTTTCTAGCTCTTTCAGCAGTAGCTTCTGCAAGTTGAGACATTTCATCTTTCAATTTTTTGATCTCCTCTTCCTTTTGTTTCTCCCCAAAGAGTGCCTGGAAAAAAAATACTAGTTGAAATACTACTGATATTGCAGTGTGACAAAGTATCTAGTGCTGGTGAGAAGAAACCACACAGAGTCACTGTTCAAAAAACACTTTTTTCCCTTTTTACTTTGGAATAGCTGACACTGACACCCATCAAGAAAACAAGAACAGTGAGCACATGTTGCAATAAATGCAGGTTCTTGTAAATCAGAACCTTCTTCTATTGGGTCCTTCAGATTTTGGCAGGGCATAGAAATACACAGGAGAAAGCACAGGAGCTCAGAGCAGAGAACAAGGCTATAAATCATAAGCAACTAAGGAACATACTTGCAGACCCTTTCATCTTGGATAACAGTGAACCAAACAGCTCTTTAGCATAAAAAAATAGTAAGAATTACAGAAAAAAAGAGTCTAGTAAGGAACCCTTCCTGAGGGGGACACAAGAAAGCTACTGATGTTACAGTATAACGGGAGTTACTGGGCTGAAAAGATTACAGAATATAGGATTTTTGATCTCACCCATCAAGAATTCTGCATGGCACAGAGAATATGTAGATGCAAAAAGGGAGAAAGACATAAAAACGTCCCTAATACAGGAAAGAAATTCAGCCTGTAGAAGGTTATTCCCTGCAGGCAATAGAAGACCACTTCATTGGTCAGACTCTTTTACTGCTCCCGTACAACTCAACTTTGTTTTTTATTGCTCAACTACTCTTCTAAAATCCTTTTGATGTCTTTTTGTGCTTCGGGTACTTTACAACATTAACATAACAGAAGCAGCACTATTATGACAACCTGTTACTCCCATCCCTCAACCTCTTGCAGAACAGGGAGAAAACAGTTGAAAATTCAAAGAGTTAGACCAGAGCTTACCAAGCTCTGTATCCCAAAGGGGCAAACAGTAGATACTTCAGGAAAGCTAAGAACTGGGAAAACAGGGTGACTATTTTTCCTGATCAATAGGTGTGTCAAGGCTTTCTGGATTAGACACTTCTCCTTAGGAAGCTTTGGTGGATTGCCCTGTTGTGAATTTGACTGTTTGCATGTTGATACTTTTGCATACACATCATCCTAGGACAGTTTAATCACTCTTTGTATACAAAGATTTAAAGCCTCTCCAGATCTTTAGTTTTCTTTGTTGACTCCTCCTGCACTTCCTTTGTTCTCCTAGGTCTTGCCTGAAATGGGCTGATCAAAACTGCACCGAAGGTGCACTGTGTTCAAAGGCTGCTTTTCACTCCCATTATGAACATTCCATTAATTGTATCAAGCACCACTGAGGATTGTGTGAATGTGCTCTTAAGAGATCCACAGTATCTCCTAAACTGTTTTTTAAGTGGTAAGACTCAGCAGCCAACATGCTATATTTGAATTTTTTCTGCCATTTTATAATATGCTAATAAACATATTTGCAATTTTTTTTCTGACTAAAGACTTTACCCACTCATTCCTCAGTCACTTTCCCAGATTTCCAGAGTTCTGAACACAGATCTCTCTCTCAGTGACCTATGTCCATCAGAGAACAAAAAAGTCCCTTCTACTTCTAGCTGTTCTTTCCTAGTCATTTTTTAAGTTATAAACTCATAACAGAACCTTCGTTTCCATTCTGACAGCACAATTTGTTTGCAAGTACTTGCTAAGAAACCCTGTCAAAAACTTTTCCAAATTCAAGTTCAGGTACAGTATTATCACTTAGATCACCTTTATCCAGGGATTAAACATATTCTTTGAAATTTATACTGCATGACAAGTCTCAGTAATGTATAGTCACATCCCAGTTTGCTATCTAGGCATTACTAATTTTAGTACAGCATACATAAAAGCAGCTTGTTTGTGTAAGCCTGCAGGAATATATAATCAGGCACTTCACAACACTAAGTGATGAAAGGATTCTAATTGCTAAGAAAATCTTCATCCATTGCCTTACCTGACTCTTTTCTAGGTTAGCTTCTTCCAAGAGTTGTATGCAATCCTGGACTTTTGCCATAGCATCATACTTCTCACTTTCTAGATTAGCAGACTTGGCCTGAAGCTCTCCAATTTGCTCTTCCAGGACTGCTCTTTCCGTTCGCAGCCGCTCAGCATCTTGGACACTAACACGTAATCTGCAAGACAGTAGGAATTTTACTCACTTAACAATAAGATGGTTAATTAAGGCACTAATCCTTCAAACCGAATTAATAGGAAGTATCTATTCATAAGTGGCCAAAACTGCATTGTTTTCTGCTTGGTTTTTTGGAGAGATTATTTGAGTTTAATATTAATCAAGTCCTAGAAAGAAACAGAATGAAAGGAGTTAACTCAGATATCTAATCTCAGAAGATCCTTAGAAGAATGTTACTATCCTGGGATACATAACTGAAAATGTGCTATATTAAACCAGAATAGAACAGCCCCAGAAGAAATAAAGATTTCCTCTATGGAGGAAATGGAATAATTGCATGTGGGCAATGAAGTTGCAGCTATACTTAGAAGAAGAAAACCACTGGTAATTTTACAACAGCTCAGAAATTCTGATTGTTTAATTATGATTGTCAGCACTAGCAGGCACGAGAAAGGGCAAGAGAGCCTCAGAGGGAGCCTCAAAAACATCTCAGATGGTTCCACAAGTGCTGCTGGTTCAGTGAAATGCACAGTTCCACTTGGGCAACACTTGGGCTGCCTTTTCAAGGAGCAATGCTGTTTCTAACATGTTTGTCATAAAATATACAGACAACCACTCTATTTTTGTAGAGCCAAGGCATCATTTGTGCATGTTTCCTGTTAGTAACACCCAGTGAGCTCTCTTTACCTTGTTTCTAACTGTTTTATGCTAGACTGCATTTGCTGCAAACGTTTGTCAGATGCTGTTTCCCTTCCCTGGGCAGATATCACATCTTCTTCCTAGAAAGAATAAATGTATTACCCAGACACGATCTGAGCTTCCACAAACAAAATAAAGACATACTCAGATAAAACAAGTTAGATAACAAGTTGAGCTAATTTAACATCAGCATTCAGAACCTGACTGACCATTTGATTGCGACAGTAATTATTCCTTTCTCTGGAATACCTTTCTCTCCAATTGGCTGTGAAGCTTCTCTGTCAATTTGGTCATTTCCTCAACCTTAGCATTTGCTGTCTGCCCATCTAGTTTGGCTTGCCTGGATGGAGAAAACAATTGTTACAGAGGAAAAATGTGGCTACACAACAACTTCGTTGAAATAGCTGTGAAGAGCAGTTGGATTTCATAACACTGTTCTTACAGGGCAGAAGAGGCTTCCCCCTTCTCCTTCTTTCTATGTGGCACAATGAGAGGAGAATACCAAATTCCAAAGTCCTGTGGAAATGGCTTCTTAAAGACAGCATAACAGGAAGGTAAGTGGGCATTGGAATGGGCTGCCCAGGGAGGTGGTGGATTCACCATCCTTGGAGGTTTTCAAGCTGAGACTGGATGTGGCACTTAGTGCCATGGTCTAGTAACCATGGTAGCGTTGGACTTGATGATCTTGGAGGTCTTTTCCAACCTGGCTGACTCTATGATTCTATAATTCTATGCATTGTTTCAATTTTGGGGAGGACTAGGCAATCCGAAACTTTGAGTAATTCAATAACTTAAGTATAATTAACCATAGCTACTTAACTGAGAAGCCTTTACAGAATTAGATTTCACTTTTTAAAGCAATAGGACTAGAAACTTGAAATAAATCATTAAACACGTGTAAAGAATGTAACTGATGTGCTTTGTAATCTGAATAGCTTTAAAGAGCTGAAGGAGAATAGGAAAATAAATGGATTAGTTAATGAATCATATTAATAATGACTAGTGGTTCTACATCCTCAGTAGAAAAGCTTATTGAAATGAATAACCCTCCTCCTGCTCTGACTTGGGAACAGAGGGACATGGAGAGCCCTTCACCTGGGGTGTAACCCAATTAGTCAGGCTGCACATTAGGCTAAATTTAAAGACCAATGACTGACTGTACAATAAAAGAGAGCAAACATATTAGATAATCTAATGCAAACTGAAGCACAAATAGTCAGGAAAGAAGCTAAAAAATATTTAATTCTTTTAACAATCAGCTTCAAGAAGAATTCATTATAGAAATAACAATTAAAGGCATAGAGGATGAGCACATTATAGAATCATAGAATTTAGGGGTTAGAAAGGACCTTACAGATTATCTAGTCCCAACCCCCTGCCATGGGCAGGGACACCTCCTCACTAGATCAGGGTGCCC
>NW_008686094.1:10995-13137 GCF_000695815.1 Acanthisitta chloris | reverse complement strand
GGGCAACCTGTGCCAGTGTCTCACCACCCTCACAGGAAAAAACTTTTTTCTAATATCTAATCTAAACTTCCTCTCCTTCAGTTTGGATCCATTACCCCTTGTCCTATCATTGCTCCAACAGTTCCATGTCCTTCTTATGTTGAGGACACCAGAACTGCACACAGTATTCCAGGTGATGTCTCACAAGAGCAGAGTAGAGGGGAAGAGTCACCTCTCTCGACCTGCTGGCCAAACTCCTTTTGATGCAGCCCAGGATTCACTTGGCTTTCTGGGCTACTAGTGCACACTGCACCTCATGAAAATCTTAAGCAAGATATACATAATAGAAGCAATTTTACAGAAAATACTTTAGTTAGCCTAATTGATTGGAAAAGTTCATTTGGCTACAATTTCTTTAAAAAGCAAAAACTACAACAAAAACATTATTCCTAAACACACTCATAGGAGGCCCAAAACTTCGATCTTATTCCATGTGAAACATGATCTTTCTCCTACAAAAAGTACTGCTAAATTCAGGAGGACAATAAATTGCTTCCCCCAAAATATTTAGAGTGCTATAAAATGAAATAAAAGCTCAAAAGGCAACATAAGAAGGGAAAAATAAAAACAGGACATAAAAAGGTCATAAAAATCAGAACAGCTTCAGTATTACAATTAATGGCCAAGTGCAGATCAGATTCAGAGGTGTGCTTTTTACAGGCAACAAATTGATTCTGAAGATGCAGCTTTTACTCTTTACTGAGCAATGCATCTTTAACATCCTCCTGGCAGGCTGAGTTTAACAGCTTTAAGATGCTGAAATGCAGATATATGCCCTAGCAGTGCCAAGTTTCTTAGTTCATATGCTTTATCTAGGCCATACAAAACTAAGTCGAAGCTAAATTCTCTAATACACAAGTTGGTTTTTTAAAATCTACTTTTCCTCTACAGACTTGGTACTCTATCACCATAAATCTATGTAAATCTATTAAAAACATCCCAAAGGATTAGAGTTGCCTGCAATATAAGCTATATAATCCATGCAAACTACAAAAACATCTCCAAGGATTAGAATGGTCTGTAATATATGCTACATAATCCATGCAAACTGTGTCTATATAACCTCATGGTAGAGAAACAACTGGTGAAAATACTCCAGACTTCTCAGAGAGGCACTGCAGCACTTACTCTAGGGCTAGATAGAGCTGCTGTTTTTAACTTTAGGGGTAAAATACAGTACAGCTTTAAGGGTTCCAGGAACTTGTAGGTGATCTGAGGGGAAGGTGAGCATAATCAGTGTCTGGAATCAGAGAGGCAAAATTCCCCTTGAGGCCTCTTGGCCCCAAACTGAAAAAGCTATTGGGAGAGTAACAACAACAACAAAAGTTGTTCTGAAATGAAGACAATGACTAACCCAGCCCTGTGGATGTTTAAATGGAAGCCTAAAGTCACTCATGATTTCACTAGTTATAAAACAGCAACTAATCAAAAATATTCACATATATTTGGCCATGAGGAAGTAGAAGTTCAGAGCAAGATGATCCACTAGCTTTCAGTCAGTCACAAGGACTTCTACGTTACAAAATACCTTCTTCCTGAAGCCTTAGTTTAAGCAGAAAACATACACTTCTCCCTTCTACTATCCACACTCACTGCTATACAGACAGACAAATCCTTGTGTGTTTTCATGGCTATGAATCAGAGTTTGACCATTGTGGTTGTCATACCCTATTCTAAATTATTTGATCAAAGTGGTATCATTAAAGAATTTCATACAACTCCAAGGATCAAGCTTAAAAAAGAGTTTCCTTTAAAAACACGAAATAATGATGAGACCAAAGGAAAATATGACATCACTAATTTTGACAAAACTACTCAACTGTCTCCTCAACCACAACCTGAGTGATTTCTTTGGTTTTAGTTGTTTTTTTGTTTTGTTTTTGATCAAAGCCACTGAGTGTTAGACATGCAGTAATGAACTACATGTTGATAAGCATTTACTAGATGTCTAAAATTGGTTCAGTGAATGGCAATTCCTCTCATACCCACTTACTATGTGAGTCAATGTAAGCATCTCAATGCAAGACCAAAGATTTATAGATGAATGAGATACCAAAACAGTGTTTTCATGTTAATATCTTCTGCAAGGAAAGAAATTTTTTA
>NW_008686094.1:8774-10969 GCF_000695815.1 Acanthisitta chloris | reverse complement strand
TTGAAGGATTAAGCAGTAACATGCACAAGCAAATTGCAAGTGATGACTGAGTTTGGAAACACTTTGTTTTAGCAAATACCCTGAAAATCACATTCATCTTTGATTGCTTATAACAACATTTTCCTTCTTCAAAACACACTACTTGGGAAAAGAGTTTTTCCATGGGAAAAGAATTTTTCCATGGAAAAATCTTGGCTAATAGAAATAATAAGTGCTAACAAGTCTCACCCCAAATGTTCTGCTCCCCAATGTATTGTACAATGGAAACATAAAACACTCCCATTGTTTAAAAAATAATTCAGTACATTATACATTTTAAGTTTATACACTTAAAATTTCATTTTAATTCGCTTATTTAACACTTTAGGTAATCACTAAATCATTAAATCATTAAAAGAGGTAGCAGACACAGTAAACTGGGATTGAATAGACTTCAGCTCTAAACACAAATAATCATGAGACTGTGTCACAGATACTATTCCTCATTTTCCTTGACATACTTCAGGAATGTGATTAACACTTGTCTTACCCCTAGCTCCCACAGAGCCTATGGTTTCGAGCTCTTTATTGAGAAGCAGTGGATGCAAATTTTATTAGAAACATTTAAACTTGAAGCTACTTTGAACATTCAGATTTCAGAACTGTGATGAGTAACTATGTAACTGGATTTTGAGCAAACTGTATCCTAATGAAAACCTGTCTTCAGAGTCAACTCTGCTGTGATAGTGACACTTAGTTTCCTTTCAATCAAAGGTCAGATGCTGAATATTTTCAGGAAACAGCTGAACCAAACAACAGTAACTGGAAATCTACTATCCAAACACTGATAATGTACACATTCCTAACAAACTCCAGAGGCATTAACTGAAACCATTGTTACTATCAGTATGGAATGAACTTGAGTACAAACAGAGCCTGTGATATAGCAGCAGGTGAGGAAAGGCTATAGAAAAGATGAGTATTTTTTTTCACTTGGCTAATTTATACCTCAGTTGTTTTCGCAGCTGCTCTAGTTCCGTATCTTGTTCTGTCACAGTTTTCAGGAGCTGCTGATTGGTCTGCAAAATGAGGAGTTATTTATAACATTATTTACAGTGCTGAAAATGTTATAGAGAATTGTTATATGACATTTCTACACAATATAATACCATAGAAATAGCTCAAAATGTCTATTTAACACTGTGGCTGGTCTCCAAGGGCCAAGGCTAAGGTAGAGTACTTCAGAAAGGCAAATGCAGAGTGATGTTACCTAATCTTCCCCTTCTTTCCTTTTATTTTGGTAGTGTAAGAACTTTCCAAGATAAAAATTGCAGTAGCTCTGACTTATCATCTGCAATCCCATCTCGTTTAGGTGTCTACAGTACCTTGTGACACTTGAGTACCACAACAGACCACACACTGCTGCAAGAACTCCTTTGTTTTGGAGAAAGGACAATGAGCAATTGCTCCTCCTTCACTATTTTCTATGCAAGCCATAGAGCTGGAGGTGTCCTTCTCCTTCAACTGCCTCTGCGTTTGAGAATCATTTCATACCTTTGCTACCCTACTAGCCCTTTCTAGAGCTTACAGAATCCTTACACTGAGGTGTTAAAGATGCTGTGAACTTCAGCACAATATTCTCCTTTTTCCCATCTCCTATTAACTGCTAAAATTCATCTTGCTTTTTTGGCTGTGGCCAAGAATTGTTTTCAGACACTTCCTACTTCTAAAATTCTAAGGTGTAACAGTTAATTTCAAGACCATCACGGAGTACCCAAAAGGAAAGTTCCCTCTTGCCCACATGTGTTATTTTGGTTTTAATACCAATGAAATATTAGTAAAAATCACTCAGAGAATGAACATCATGAGACCTTCCTGCAAATTTCTGTGGTGTACTTCAGTTTTCACTACCCTAAATAGTTTAGCATCAGCAGTGAACACTGTTGCCTCAATACTGAATCTCATTTCCATAACATGCATAAATATGCTAACAACTTCAACCTGAGCACATCTAGAAAACACAGCTGTTTTACCACAATAAAAACCTGACTAATTACTCTGTCTCTTCACTTCCTATTTGCAGTTTGTTAGTTCAAAAAAGGGCATGCTGCTTTATCCCCTGACATCTTTATGCCTTGGGTAACAGATGGTTACCAAATGTTTTTTGGATAATGCAAACAAATTGATTACCTTTACCTTAAGCATTGTCTGTTTCA
>NW_008686094.1:0-8747 GCF_000695815.1 Acanthisitta chloris | reverse complement strand
CTCACATCATCATCTCTTTCCAATTCTATGATTTCAAGCATACAGTGATAGGTTTTTTTAAGGCACCTACAACTGATTTGCTTGCAGCAGCAGATCAAACAGCCTGGAACTTCTAAATCCTCAGCAAAACTGCTTTAAAGCTCTTCATTGTATTTGCTTCAGACTGTTCTCAGACAGCAAGCCCCCAGTAACTCTAAAGTATCTGTCTTGAGAGTTACTTAACTTTGAGGCCATCAAAAGGCAAAGTTCCTCTCCAAGTGCATTGTTTTCCTTTTATTAATACTAACAAAAGAGCTTGTAAACAGGACAACTGTCGGCTAGATAAAGTTCTGTAGTAATCTCCAATATAATACTCAACAGTGATAAGGGCTCAATTGGAGTATTGTGCTGTTTCAGAGGTGAGCAAGAAGATTGATTAAGCAACTTAAGAACATTTTCAAAGAACATTTAGAGACTCGACTTCTTTGAGCAGAACACAAATTAGGAATGGACACACACGTGGCAGAGCTAGCATATATAAGAGGGCATCATTTCAATAAATTTTCCTTTATGAAGATGGTTTTGAATGTGTGAGTACACTCACCACATAGTAAAATTCTGAGCTTATCACTGACTTCTAGGAGAAGACGTTCATGTAATATTAAGAGCTAACCTCTCAGCCCCCTTGACCTGGTGTTTGGAGTTAGGAATAAAGCCATTACTCCTTGATTTTTGACTGGTCCCTGGAGAAGTTGGCATGTTTGAGTGGCACCATTTCTTTATCAGCCAGATATGTATGAAGGACTTTTTTCTTTTGTTTTACACTTTGAGGCTCAGGTAGGAAAATAAATAAATGACTAGGTCACCATTCAGAAAAGTTGTACTTACCAACTCTATTTTCTCATTGGCTGTATGCAGTTGCCGAGTCAAATGCTGCAAGCTGGTCAGGTGATCCTAAGAAGAGAATTCAGAGCTTCTTATAATCACTAAAATCATAAGGAGTGCATAATGAAAAGGTTTCCTAGTCAACTGAAAACATTTTGAAAGAAACTATACATGTTGCAGGAAATTCAGAATGCCTTTGTAGGTTTCAACCAGATTGAAATCTACAATCAACCTGTGATTTCTTTTAGCTGTTGACCTAGTAATCCAGAAAATTAGATTTCCTACTGAAAAATGTATCTGATTTTCACTGTTACCAACTGCCTCCTTCCAAAACTCATAGGCACTTACAACTGAAACATGAAAGCACACATGAACAGTCCTTTAAAGAGCCACACAGGCTATGATACTACTACAAGCATTTTTGCTATGGAGAATAACAGACATGTATGCTTTAATTAAAAAACGTCTGTATGGATGTGTTTAATTTGCTCTTTGCCATGTAGGATGTCTTGTGTCCATACAAAAAAAAGGCTCAATTAAGCTCTTGAGTTCCAGAACATGAACTCTGCTATCCTAGAAAAACTAGCCTAACACAGAAAAACCATCTGCAGCATGCCAAGTGCCTTCAGAGCATAGAGAGGACCCAAGTCCCTGAGCTGAAATATCTACTAATTGTGCTGTGTTCATCTAACAGTCTCAAGGCCAAGTATATGCCAGAAACCTATTCCTATAACTCCCTTACCTACTATAGCCAATCCTTGTCATACCCCCTCTTGTCTTTGCTTTCTGTCAATCCTAATTCTAGTTGGTCTCACCTATTTCTATTTACCTCTGCAGCTATTTGCTGCTCCTTCATTAAAAGCAAAACCTAAATTAAAAGTTTATTTAACTAACCAGCTGCTTTCTCTGGGAGACCAGTAGCATTTAAAAATACAAGGCTGCTCAAGCTCATTCTTGTTACAATGGCATTGAAATCCACCAAGAATTTAAGTAGTAATGAAAAGTGGAGTCTGACATCCCTAAAGGCTCCAACAGCTACCAATGACTCCCTAAGCTCTACTATGTGTGTTACCAGTAACTGACAGTGCAACATGAGAAATAACCCAACAGATCAAACAGGAGCAGAAACTTGGGACTACACATAGATAAGAATCCTCATAACTATCCTTTGGAATAATTATGGAACTTGGCAGAGCACAATAGCTATACAGGTATTTCTCCTGTTTCTCAGAAAAGAGCACATTGCTGAGGTGCACTTAACACCACAAAAGGGTAAAAATCAGGACAGAAATACTTCTGAGGTGAGCTGCAAGTGTGCCCACATGTCAATAGTACCTGGAAATAGAAATACTGAAAAATAATTGTAGCTTCTCTTTAGAGACCTAGAAATACATGGTACATATGGGCATGAAGTTTCTATTAGTTCTTCACACACTGAACATCTTCATACAGCTCATGAGAGCAGGACAGCTTTTCTGAACTAGGATTTCCTGAAAGGCCTTCCTCAGACACAGCAGAAGAGAGACAGGCTGCTAAACACAAGCTAACTTTAGAAGAATACTGGTAAACTTGATTCTTCATCTCTTTACACATCCTTCTACTGAATAAAAATAGGACATGGAGATGACTTTTCCCACTACCTTACGAACTTCAGGATTCAAACACAACAGGAGAAGACATGAAAGACTTCCACCTTAGAACTCAGAAATCTTAAGCAGCTTTTTCAGATGTTTTACTCTATTGAAGATTTCCAACCATGCAACTCAAACACATGATTTTTGATAGGCACGTGCAAAACTCGTGCACACATACACATATATATGTGCCCAGACTCAATGCATTCCCAAAAGTTTCTGGCCATCTATTTGGAATAAGGAACTTTTCCAGTCGTAACAGAGCATTTAGCTGATAATCACTGACCACATCTCACCACTCAACTTTGGATGACTATTCTGGAAAATAATTAACAGTCCTGGTAGAACCTGCCCAATTCAGTTGTACTACACACAGACCCAGAATCTCTACAGTGTAGGAAGACATACCAAAATTAAACAAACTATAAACGAGAATTACATTCTGCTTCCTCCTTTCAGCCACGTGAATGTGTGTTTCAGTCAGGCGCTCCTGGTACTGCTGCTGGAGTCGGTCATGCTCCTGTAACGTCGTCTGCCACAGCTCAACTGCTTGTTCCTTCTCCTAAGTCACAACACAGTGCCTTGTAAAAATGTTCTGTTACAGCAAGCTTACCTTCATCTATCATTCTACAACAAGAGGTCTTCTATTTTCTATACTACCCTCTGCACACTTTTATCTACACAGACAAAATATCAAATTCAGAAGCAGGAAAACAGACGTTTACAAGTACAAATTCCATCTACAGGTGAGCTTCAAGTTCTCCAGTTTGTTTGTTTTTTTTTTTTTTAAGAGCTCAAACTTTTACAGGTATTTAGTGTAGGCCTACAGTATAGATAATACTCAAATACCAAAATTCTGCTGTTAAATTAGAATCATAGAATCAACTGGATTGTAAGAGACCTCAAAAATCACCTAGTCCAACCCTTCTGTGGTCACTAGATCATGGCACCAAGTGCCACATCCAGTCTCAGCTTGAAAACCTGCAGGGATGGTGAATCCACCACCTTCAAATAATAACTTCAAATAATCAGACACAACAGGATTGATACATCATTGTAATAATCTGAACAAATTTTGTTTGTATTTTCAGACTGAAATATTATTTTCTATATCCCATATGTATTTGCCTCCTCATAACCCATTGCAATAGTTTTGATTAAAATGATAAGCTACAACAAAAACTTGAACACAGTATCTCGTTACGTTCCTGGTCAGTAATCCAAGATAAGGATCAAATCAACTGAGTAAAATTACTGGCACAAATTAATAGTAAAAAAAAAATTCTTATACAAATCTAGGACAGAAGTTCCTTCAGGTCTTTAAGCTGAAATTCAAAGGGGCCTCAAAATAGTCTCAAGGAACTCTGAACAAATAACTTCTGAATCAAGAAATAAAAAAGCTTCCCCTAATCTACTAAGGCACAACAAGAGAAATAAAGTAATTTAAATGGTTCATCTCACACACTTGTTTTGCCAGTTTTAATTGTTCTTGAAGGCTTCTCACTATGCTTTCATCTGCAGGAATACCAGTTTCCAGATGCATGAAAGAAAGAGCCTCCAGTTGCTTCTCAAGAGCCTCTTTCAACTCTGCATGCAGCCTGAAATACAAAGAGCTAGGTTCAGCAAAGTATTTCTTGAACAGGGAATTTTTAAACAACTGAAATATACTGTACCTTCCATACTACTTCTAATTCAAATTTAAAATCTATCAAGTTATGTTCTATAAACACAATAACAGTTTGAAATAATTTCATCTACACCTGGTGCTGTAACCTGTATGAAGCATTTAAAGATCCTAACATTAAAATCCTGAATCTACTTAGTAGTCAAAGATTTCAAGGTCCTAGAAAAAAAGCTTTTTAACTTTGAGAAATCAAAAGAAGCAGCAGTAGTAACATGGCAGTGCAATTATTTACCTTTCATTTTCCTTGGTGACTTCTTCCATTTGTAGCCTCATCTTACTCATTTGTGCCTGGCAAAGACATGCAAGAGTAAGCACTCATGTGACACCAGCTCTGGTAAATCTGTCACCTTTTATTTCTGACTGATACTGTAGAAGATGGACAGTTTAATTCAGCATAATACAGTAAATTCAAGTCACTTTCTTATTTAAGGCAAGTCACAGGATGCCACTTAAATTTCACAGCTGCAAAGTCCTCAGCATTCAGAAGTTATTACAGGCATTAAACTTAACCTTTTGCAATTCTTATCACTCTTACAGATTGATTTTTAATTGACTCAAGCTCTTTGAGGGCTACAGTGGATAACTCATCTTTTATGCAGTAAGCATTTGAAAAGAGTTTGGAAGGAGAAACTTAGGTTAGGCGAGTCAAACTGGCTGTTTTGTTAACAAGTGCAACAAACCCATAGCTGCCTTCTCAAATCAGTCAAGCTTGAAGACTCTATTGGCAAAATCTTTATGATGGACAGACCAAACAAATTAAGTGCATGAAACCAAAACCAGAGTATAACTTCCACATGTAGATCACAAGTAAAAATTGCTTTCTGCATGCCACAGGTTTTAAATATATCACTTTGCTTTTCAGTCACTCTATGAAGCACTAAGAAGTTTGATTTTCTGTGACTGAGAGGAGGAGAGTTCCCCTCCACCTCAGCCTCCATGATAGTACACATTTAAAAGGTTATTTGAACCTACAGAATTAAGAATGAAGAAGGCTGGGTGTATCCATACTTGCAGGACTCAGTTGGACTGCATCAGATCAGACCTGCAAGGAAAGAGGGAGACAGCTGCCTGGTCTCCATCCCACCTAGGAATATACCTGCAACTGTATCAGAGCATGTAGAGAAAACAACATGCTTGTTTCAATTCACAACTTTACTTCTCCGAACAGTAACTGTTGCAATTTGGACAATCTCCCAAGGTCTTTATAGAAAGCTCTCCATTCACCCACTTGAAGCAGACTGCAGCCCAGCAGCTTTGTGAAGCATGGCAAAAACTCATGGCCTAGACACTAAGACCAGTAAGAATACACAGTCTGCCCCATTAGGAACATCCATACCTGATAAAGCTGCAGCTGTTCTCTCATTTCTTGCAACTGTTCATCATATTCTGTGATTAGAGTTGACACCCTAAAAATGTGAAAAAGAATAAGTATCGTAAATGCTGAAATGCCTTAATATTAACTAGCTTTAAAGAATTCTGAATCTAGAGACTGAAACAGAACTGTCACTTTTCTGGAGTTGCAAGCTCAATATTCCCCAGAATTAAATGGACAAATTTAACTACTACTTTTAAATCATGATCATTAACAGCAAGTTTCCTGTTTAACAGAACTGGAACATGGGACACTAGAAGTGACCATTTATACAACATTAGTATTTCATACATAGAATCCCAAACATTGTAAGACCAGACTTCACTGCTGCTTTCACAGACACCAGTAAAGCAGCCTATAAGACACTGTAAAATACTGTAGTTCTAATTCTATACTTTTTCCTTCCTATTATTTTCATAACTGATAGCAATTCACTGAAAATTCCATATTAGTCTAGAGTGATAGTGCCTTAAAACTAACAAAAAAGATTATTTTTGTAACAGGGAATCACAATGATTATGAAACCATTTACTAATAGGCAACTATTAGCTGAAAACTGTCAAATAAGCTTTGATGAAAACCTCCAGCTGACCTCACAGGCAGCAGTTACCTGTGTTACCTACATAGGCACCATCTTATCAGTACAATCTCACCAGCACTTTGGTTTATTCCCTTGAAATTTAGACAAGAGAATTACTTCATTCATCTCTCATCCTCTGTTCTACTGGTTGTGGAAGCAAAGCCAGTAATTTAGTTTACTGAATAAATAGAATACTAGCTAAAAACAGCAGCTACAGTAACACCTCTACAGACTCCATGCCCAAGTTCTCAGAGCTTTGGACACATGTACACAAGAGCAGGTTCACCTGGATATTTACACTTCTACCGGTACATGACAATTTCCTTCAAATGTACTGCAGTGTTCCCACTGGGAATCAGTTACCTTTGGATCATCCTGGATCCTGATAGGTCATAACCACCAGAGGTGTCTTCCTGCAATGGAATAATTTACGTATTAGTACTTGCATATAACCATATGGAGTTTTAAACTTTTGTATGCAACCCCAACCTGTCTGTACTGTAATCATACACCCCACACAACCACTTCCAGGTTTATGTTCAAATACCATTGAATGCTGGCACAGGATGAAAAAAAAATCATTATTTTTTCCTGGAGATGCTCTGATATAAAGCATAATTCCATCTAAGAGAGAATCATTTTGATCTAAAAGAACTATGCTATGTTTGTGCAAGTGCTAAGTTCATTTCCATGCATCTCAGCATCAGCAAAGTGCTGCTACCACAGCTTCTGTACAGACTTTCAGGCAGGTTTATGGTACCCAGCACAAAAAGTTACCTCAAAATCAGACCAATCAATTAGAAGAGAGAAGCTATAAAAGTGAAGTCTACTAAATTACAAATCAAGTGTTCTTTTGGGGATAAAACTTCTGAAAATGCACCCAAAACTACCAAAATTCACTAGTAGAACAGTTTTGTTGCTGCTTCGAAAAGGAACTCAAGCTGTGTGGAGGACCCAAAGCAAGGCCAGGCCACGCTGAAGTGGGTTGTGCTCTCTGGATGCAGAGATGTTTGTCACAAAAACCCATCACAAGAATTCTTACTACATCCATCCCTGAGTTTACATACCTGATCAGCTGTGACTCCCAAACTCTCATCTGTTACAGGGTGTCCATTTAGCCACTGATCTGAAAAATACCAAGTTTGAGAACCATGGCTACAACACAGACCATTATCTACACAGACGTGACTGGCAGTCAGAAATGTGTTTCACAGCACAGTGCTTTGAGGGGAAAAAAACATGCTTCTAAAATTCTTCCATTTACACAATTATTTTAAAGAAAAAAAGGATCTTTAAAGGAGGAGATAGGAAAACAGTCAGAGGTGATCTATCTTTAAGGAGGTAACAGCAAAAGGATGCCAAGGAACAGGAAGGGGAATGTTGCTGCCCTTCTTGGCCAAAGGATGCAATCATGAGAGACCATAACACAAAAATATGAATGGAATGGAGTACTATTATTTGTAGGTTTGGCTGCTAATGCTTCAAAATGCATTGAGGTAAAACTCAGCCTGCAACTGAGCAGTGCCAGAGATTAGCACTTCATTCCAAGAACCTTCTGTACAGCTATGTATTTAACACAACAAATACTTATTCTACAACATGGAATATAATAGTGCTTAGAGAATCTCTGTCTAGGTGTGTTACACACATTCAGTATTTCAGAACTTTGATTTCACATTCATAAAACAAGAGAAGCATCAACCCATATATCAGAGTAGGCCTCAATCAACTTCGGGCTCAGCTGGCATACAAACCAACTTCACTTTTGTCTTTTGGTACCTTTAGAAGCATATAAATACTTTTTAAGGAGAGAACTGAATAGAACTCTTCTTCCACAATAGAAGAGGCAACTCTCACCACCTCACAGCGAGATTAGCCCTAGATCTATTTCAAGCCTAAAGATTTATATCATAAGAAGCTTCAGCCAAAATACAGATGAAAAGGCAAAATTCCAGTGTCTGAAAAAACATGATTTTCTCATGTCACAGCACAACAGATACTCACATAAAGATAGAGTTTTGACCCAGAAGGACCCTGTTGGCTCAAGCAGAAGCACTTCTGCTACTGAAGTCCTTGGAATCACGAGCTGGTCTTTCACCTTTGGCCACTTAAGGCCACAACACACACTGCTTATCCCCACTGGAACGCTGAGGTTTGAGTGATGCACTTCATACACTGTGTCCTCTTCTTGCTGCTGTGCTACTAAGTTTTGCTGCAACACTCACTAGCGACAGGGCCAGTCCTTGGGCAACAGCTCTACCCATTTCATACTTACAAGAATACAAACTGTGCAGAAGCAACTGTATTGCCAGTAAGTAATTAAAGTGTACTTGGATTCGGTCGTATTAAAGTTAAAACTATTAAGATTGTATCAAGAGCACGACTGAAAATATCGATTGTAGCCTGTGAAGCAAATATTACAAGTAACTGGCAGAAGAGCTTTACTTGCTTTGGAAGAAAAGGATAAGGAAACGCTGTAATTTCATAACTGAAGACGCTTTAAAATGAAAAAAAGAAACGAAACAAAAAAAAAAAACACACGCTGTTTGGCCGTTACCCCCACCAGCAGCTCTTCATTAGTATTTCGCTCACTGAAACTAGCTCCCAGGCCGC
>NW_008686093.1:0-9372 GCF_000695815.1 Acanthisitta chloris | reverse complement strand
CTGCATGCTTTCTAAGAGAGCCAAAACACAACAAAATGCATAACAAGTGACCCAAGGGCACTGGCTTTAACTGTATAGAAAACTGAAATCTGAACATGACACTAGATGTGATAAAAACATTGCAGTTAAATTAGAACACGATCAAAACAATAGCATCTCCTTCTTTGCTATCAAAGGTCTTTGGCTCTGCTTTGACATTTGTTTTTCATAAATCCCCTTGTTAGTTTGTGTAGCAGCAGAACAATATTTCATGACAACAGCCAAATCCATTGATATCTCTTAATTAAATAACTAGTTCTGAATAAAGGCAACACACCAATACAATACAGATCACTGCAGCTAACCTTATATATAAAAGAAGACCAGGATAGATTCTCAGCTTGGATGCCAAGCAGCATTCGTTAGCTGTGCTTTGCACTGCTTCATTCTCACAGCCTTTCTGACTTGCTTTGAAGGCAGCTGGCTGCAGGAAGCTCCGAAAGCGACCCAGAGAATGAGCAAATAGCTAAGTAGCGTAGAGGATCAGGGGTGCACCTTAATCTTGCTGTCTGTCCCCATTTTTCTAGTAGCCTAGACATAACCTAATTAGCCATGCAGCTCCCCCAGCCTACTCGTGTTCTGGGAAAGAACCTGAAATTAAAGAACGAGATGAAGAAGGGCAAGGGTTTTAAGTTACCTTTTTTTTTCCCTAGCAGTTTTAAAAGAAACACAATTAAAAGATTCTTGCATAATTGTGATAAAAAGTTTCTGCAGGAAAATATGCATACTTAGGGCTGGGACTGAAAAACATTTCATTAGCCTTATTTTTGTAGTTGAAGAAAAATAAACCAAACCAAAATAAATCTGATGTCCTGCGGGTCAGGATCCTCATGCAGCATCTTACTGTGCAGTGAGATGTGTGTACAGAGCTTTATGTGAAAACAGTACAAAGTTTAAATGCGTTTCAATACAGAAAATAAACCAGAAGCATACCTGCCTAATAATTGATGCTGCACATCTCAAGCAACCTATACTTAGTGAGTGCAATGGTCTGGCCACATCTGAAAACTGGCCAGGTACCTTCCTTTCTCTTACAATGAATCTTCAGCCCATGCCCTACAACTTGAATGCACCAATTGTTACATGTTGCTGTGCCTGAACAGGATTTGAGTCTCCATCGGACTTGGCCCTTTGAGCCTTTGAACTGTGTGAAAAATAGCCCAGTCAAGGATACTCAGTGCATCTGACTTCATGGCCAGTAGTTGTTATCAAGAGCAACGTAGCTTTGGAAAGTTGTTAACCACTGGAGAATGAATCACTGCAGTCCCATAGTTTATCTTGGTAATGCTTTTCAACTTTTATATGCCTAGACTAAGGTCAGCTTCTGCAGACAGATCCTCTCTCACGTGCATAGAAGCTGCTTTTGTTTATTAAGCTTGATGACATTAGTTTCACCCTTAAATGTCATTCAGTGGTTTTCATTCATGCTTTTCTGAGCATTTCATTACTGGTCAACTCGGGGGCCAAATAAGTAAGCAATGGGCTTGAACATATGGGAAAAACTGACCCTTGCTGCCAAGGAGTTAAAGTATTAAAGTGCATAAGCTGTTTCCTGCAACAGTTGCCAAGCTAATTTTCAGTAAATTACTTAGTCCATGTGTTTATTATTCAGATATAAACCCAGTGACTAGGCATGAAAATAACATTACACTGCTGTAATCACAGAGTAATCTTTTGCCACTATGGTCACTACACCCCCAAACTGCATCACTCGAACAACACAGTAGCTTTTGAGCGAGTTAATTCACACTGCATTGCACCATCCAGTGATGAGGGTAACATTAACAGGCACTGTTGCTGCACACCTCCATATAACTCCATAAAAATCAGAATATTCTTTAGTAAATAATGACTTAATGGGAAAAAATGAAATTAAAACATAGAATGAAATTCAATACAAGAGAAAATCACTATCATCTTAATTACAAACGTTTTCAATACCAAAAGGTAACACGGTTCTGGAGCTCTTTGTGACTAACTCCCCTGCTCTCTACCTAGTGCATAACAGACAACCTGCTACTTAAAGTATTTAATGTAAGGGACATAGTAGTGCCTATAGATAATGGTTTTCTCTATCTGGTTATTTCTAACTTATGTTTACATTTTAAGTGGTGTTAGAAGATGAAGGTGTTAAACAGTGAAATAATATGGTAACCTCTGAAAGTCAACACCTACTAGGAAATGTTAAATTCAAGTTGACTTTCTTTTAGCCCCATGTCTCATGTTGTGATTAAGTTGTAGATCAATCCCTTGTATCACGGCATTACACATAGTGCTTTGAGGGAGCCTGAGCTGAATATACACTAAGCTAAGACACCATTTCACCATCCCTGATTTCTGGCAACAGGAAAGCACATTATTGGCTAGTTTCATAACACAGGTGCCCTACACTGCTATTTTTTTTTAAATCTCACTTTGAAAGCAAAGTGAATGGTGGAGAAAGCAAAAGAACAGAAAACGTCTACTGGGTTTTACCATTAGAACATTAATATTAATTAGGTAAAAATGCATCATGCAGGTTTCACCTTTTATTATTTTCCAGAAACCATACTCAGCTGATGTCATAACTGAAGAAGAAACAGTAAATCAGCTCATAGGACCATAAGCATATATTTGGTGTCAACAGAAAGACTCTCAGGGATTTCCGTTAGTACTAGATTGCCATTTTCATATTTACATTTAAAAGTATTCCCCTCTGTGTCCTTACATAAATTATTAGGCTATTCAAATTCAGTGAAAGATAAGTGGTTGATGAAAAATTAGGCATTAAATATCTGACACACTATGATTAAAGAAGGGCAATTTTGAGAGCTATCACTCTAGCACTTCTTTCTGGCTTTTCATCAGGGGGACATTCCCTCTCGGTGCCTGGTCATCTTGTATTCAATCCCTTGGTGCATCAAGAAGAACAAGAAATATGATCCTCTGCTTTCAAATCATTGTATAAGAAAGAACAAGGCAAAAAAGAAAGGATCTTTCTGAGAAAAAAACCCAACTCAAACCAAAAGAACCCAACAAAAAACTCTGTTGTTGATATCTAAATGTTTATATATTCACATGTTGCTCTCTCACTATCTTCCTGAATTTTCTAATTTGCAAGAATGAGTTAGGAAAAAGCAGTAACTAGGGATGAAATGCTTTATCGGGATAAAACACCTTGTTCCAGTAAGTATCATTTCCCTCTGTCTTTAAAATGCATAGTCTTTATTTCAAGAATTAATCAAATAGTTGCTGTTTTCCAGTAAGTCAGCCTAGTCATAAAAGTATATTTAATTATTGTACAATCAGTATTATAAGATAAATGTGTTCTAGTCAGGTGCTTTTCCATGAAACCAGACTTATCCAACACTTTCAAATGCCTGTAGTGGAATCAGAGAAAGCTATGTGACTGGTCTAAACCAGAAGAAAACAGACAAATGCCTGACTAGAATCATAGAATGTCCTGAGTTGGAAGGAACTCACAAGAATCATCAAAGTTCAACTCCTGGCCCTGCACAGGACAGCCCCAAGAATCACACCACGTACCTGAGAGCATTGTCCAAACACTTTCTGAACTCTGGCAGATGCCAGACCAGCTTCCTGGGGAGCCTTTTCCTGTGCTCAACCACTGTTTTAGGAAAAGGGTGAAGAACCTTTTTCTAACATCCAGCCTAAAATTCCTCTGACACAGCTTTATGTCATTCTCTTGAGCCCTGTCACTGGTCACTAGAGAGGAGATCAGTGCCTGCCCCTGCACTTCCCCTCATGAGGAAGCTGTAGACTGAAATGAGGTCTCCCCTCAGCCTCCTCTCCTTTAGGCTGAACAAGCCAAGTGATCTCATCTGCTCCTCATATGGCTTCCCCACGAGGAGTGGCTGAGTAGTGGCACAACTATCTTGATTCATGACACCTTTTGTGAAACACAGTAAACATATATTAACCCCAGATTAAAATCAAAGCCAGACAGAAGATGTCTAGTTTAAACCATTGTTTCTGCAGCCTCTTTTATGCTTTATGCTTAGAAGTTCTTTCCTTAAAATATGAAAAGTGCTATAAATTAGGTAATCATTTAACATTTCATCCATCCATCCATCCATCCATCCATCCATCCATCCATCCATCTGATTCAGAATATCAGTATTATATTGCAGTCCATATCCCCAAAAGTATCTCAAAGAGATTAATGAATGTTAGAAACTGAAACAGTTTGTATTTTGGTCATAATAAATGCCCAGTAAAAAAAGGTAATCTTTCTAATGCTTAACTTCATGCAACATAAATTTATTTTTATTTCTTTGCAGCAGTCCTTATTATTCAAAAAGAAAAAGTATGCACTAGAATGACAATGTTTTCCATTTTTTTGAAACATCAACGAGACTTGGGCAACTAGAACATGGATGTGTGTTGTGTTGACTAATAAAGATTGTTATCAGCTGACAAGGTTTTGACTTGTGATGTGAAGTTCAAAACTGCATGACTTAACTCTCTACTTCTGAACTCTAAGGTCCAAAACACCATTCAAAGGAACATTGCAAAGAACAAGAAAACCATTCAGACCCCTCACTAGAAGACTGAGCCCTCTGGGAGAGCTCACAGATATGAAATTATGAGAAAACATTGAATATCTGTTTATCGGTTCAAACTGCTGCTCAGTACCTTCCTGCTCTGGAATGTGACTTAATAAAAAAAAAAGAAATCAAAAATAAGAAATGGCAGATGCTTTGCCAGTAAGGGTTCTTAGGTGTCAACAGGCAGCAGCTTCACTTTGGGAATGCAAACAAAACATGGGACTCAGAGGGGAGAAGTGTCTGTCAGCAGCTCAGAGTACACCATACAACATTGTGCATGCCATACCTGCTCTACCAACTTGAATATCGGGAGGAAAGCTATGAATCTATCTCCTATATTTTTCATGAAATGGTGTTAGACACATACTGGGGAGCAATAAAGAGCTGTCTTTAAGTCATCCTGTGTACAGGGACTCGTTCCAGTTTTATCTGGACTACAAAAGATGAAGCCTTTTTTGCTGTCCCTCCCATTAAAGAGCAGGGATAATTTGCTAACAATTGCTACCTTGGTAAATTCAGGCAATTTCTGCCTTCATTTGCATTCTCTAAAACTTCATTGACACTTATGCAAATGCACAAAATGAATGTGAGATCCTAATGCAATATTACTTACTACAAGCTAATGTGGGCACCAGTTCAGGAACTCAATAAGCACTTTGAAAAATACTCTGAAATGAAGACTAAAGACTTCACTGACTAAGACTTTTTTTAACTTGTCAGTTTTCAAACCTTTGGATCTGAGAGCCATACTAGGTTCCTCCTCACTCAGGCACAGGAAGCAGTCAAAAAAGGCACTTTGTACAAAATCTTGTAATTTGCACATGTGGAACAGAGAGAAGAAACTGATCTTTGATCTAAATTTAATTAAACACTTTTGTCATTGACATGAGAGCTTCTTCTCTCCTAACAGTTCATTCACTGGCTAAGAAATTATTATTTTTTTCCAGTCATTATCAACTTTCACAGCACTGCTAACAAGGCTTAGTACAGGAAAAAAATGCATTTCAGTGACCAAAGCTAATAGATATGAGTCAGACTTGTTAAGGGAGAAAGCATTTTATTGGTTTTCAAAGTAAAACCACATTCTGAGCTTTAAATTGGCACAGAAGACCCAGTTTCTGTGGAGTTATAGAGCTCTCCTGAAGTGCATATTAGTAATGAAACTTCTGTCCCAACTCCTTTCATTGAAAGCCACAAGACACCCTGTGCTCTCACCCATAGGGATTTACAGGACTACAGCAAGGAAAGCTTGCTGTGAGTAATAATGGTTGCAAAAGAAGCCTTCAGTACACAGCCGTCTTTGTGCCAGGATGGTGATGATGGTTATCCAAAATTCAGCCCAAAGTTTGGAAGAACGTGCCAAACAGAACATGGTTTCTCTATTTTGTAGGGATCCTGAGACCTTGGTTCTTATTCAGGATAAAATCTTTTGCGTACATTCCTTGAGCCCTATCTCCCTACTTCAGGGGAGGTTTTACTTTGCTTGAGTTGAATGAAAGCATAGACCTTTTCTTCAGACACCACAATAAAGAAGATAACTTAGCATGGAAATGTTAATGATAATGTCTTCATGGCTTAAAATTTCAGGAACAAGTAATCTTGATTGCTTTTATTGTGGAACCTAGAATCCTATTTACTATGTTAAGTTATTAAGGTCTTCAGAATCATTCTCAAACAGCTAAACGTTACTACCATATCAAAAGAGGATTTCAAGCTCCAGACTCTTATAACCTACACTGCTCTCATAATCCTCCCCATGGATCAACTGATCTCCATGACACTATAACACTGGAAAGCTGAAGTTATTGAAAAGATAATCAGATCCCAGAGGTTAAAAAAAAACCAACCTCAAATCTATAATTTGTTCAAAAGTTTATCAATTAATTAATCAGAAGTCAAAAAAACTTACCTTTAAAATTTGGTCTGATTCTAGCATCATACCCCGATGTCCTTCCCATCAATTTGTCCAAAAAATCTGAAGGAGACAGGGTCTGTGAGGGGGATTTTCCAGATCTTGAATCATGTTCTTTACAGAAAGTCGTCCTAAATAAATTATTAGCCACCATTAGCTAACATTTAGCTTGTCTTGTACTCAATTACAGCACTAATTAAAATTGTCTCAATTCAGTGAAGGTAGCAATTAATACTTTTATAGAACAATAAAATCTATCTTTCATCTGAAAACTTTAGAAATAAAAATGAGCTTAATATGGTATGCACTAGCACAATTTTCTATCCAGAACAAAAGCCTTAGCTTTAGAAATTAATTCATTACAATTTTAAGACTTTCGAAGATTCAATTTACTCTTCACCTTAATGTGCAGAACAATCTTTCAGTGACTTTGATACCCTATTTCACATCATTATTTTAATTGCATGTATACTGTTAAAACTGTTTGTTTAAGGTGGTCTTAAACTTCCAAAAATAGCTGGCAACACACACCAAACAACATTGAAAAATACTGGGTTTGTTAATGTTGGGAAGAATATAGATGAGAAAAAATGGGGATTTTGCAGATGCTACCCAAAAAAGATTTAAATAATGCTAGTGGGTGTCTGGATTCTTCCCCAACAAGGCAAAAAGTGTTCTGGAATCAGTCACAACTGATCTTAGGTCAGGTTTACCCCCATTCAATGAGCATGGAGTAATAAAATTTATCAGTATTATCATCAGCTGGTATTTATATGCAAGCTCTTGGAACACATGTCTGTTTTCAGGATTTAAGAGCAAACTTCGGGTACCATATCATGCTTGTGAAATGCTGTGTACGTAGCATAGTGCATGTTGCAAGCACACTGTATAGTGCAGAGAAAGACAATTTAGGAGTTTCCCCTGGATGTTCCCTAGGGAGAAAGAAACTAGAATGAAATGGTCCTATTTGTTGTGTAGAGGCAAAAATTGAATCATAAAGCATTATCTTGAATATTAAATCCTTAAATTCATTGTGTCTGTGTTTCAACTTTATCTTTGAGCTAAATTAGAAGTAATTCTGACTGGCTTCTTGACCACTCTACATTTATATATTTGCCCAAGCAAACCACTGAGTTTCAGGAGTGTTTCATGGAGTATTTTTGTGCATGTATATGTAAGTATAAAAAGGTCAGATGTATATGTGATCATCTGAAATGAGAGTCATATATCAGATCCTTTATCTCTTTACAAAAGCACCAGAATTGTTGAAAGAAAAGGTGATAGTAGATTCTCATGGTGTGATTCCTCACATTTTTTTCAGGTTCCATATATAGGGGGCGGTTGCTTCTTTTTGCTTTTGTCAATGACATTATACCATTACAAATATCTTTAATATTTAATATATGGTAGGTGATATATCCCACTTAAGTAACAAAAAATTTCAGTTAAGATAATAAAAGGTGGAAATTCAATCCAGTACAGTTATTTGGGATATTCCTAGAAAAATTACTCGTTTTCATTCAGAGTTATGAGGTGTGTTGTGATCCCAGACTCACAAATGTAAACACTGTTTTACTCTGTCACGTTATGTATATCTCATTTCTCTTATAAAAACACCTTTACCTGTATATATGTCTGCACATGCAGATGCACAGCAGCATACAGTATGATAATGAATCTCAGCTAAAATGGTATTTTGGTTAATAAGACTGACCTGTTTGCTTAATACAACAAAAAGTCAATAGCTGAAGCAAAAACTCATGAAACATTAAAATAAAAATTTAGAAACACTGGTTTATTCAATGAGCACAATACTGGTCTCATCCAGGGTTTTCCCAAAATCAGAGCTCTGGTTCTCTAATTTCAGATAACTGTATCCCTGACAGAACTGGTACAATCATTTCCAAAGCTTGAAGAGGAGGGAACCAAAGCAACTTCCTAAACAACCTCTGCTGGGAACAGAGAATTTGCATTTTGGAAGAAAAGCCGAAGAAAATGTTTTTAGCTATATTGATGCTCAGTGAAAAAACCCCACGTCTTTGAATCAGAAAATGGAAATAGATCACCCAAACTTGAGATTATTATTTTTTGTGTTTGTTACCAAGCAACGAGTCTCCAAGTGTAAAAGGGATAGCCAATATAGAATGAACATGAAACACTCTCAAATACAGCAAACTAGGTTAATGTGACGTAGTATCTTTATAGTTACGATTCCCACAACCTTTTGACAAATATTATTACAGAGTGGTATCACCTACCTGAAGTGGTTTGTCTCTAAGAAAAATGCAAACAAGGTTGTCAAAATTTTCACTAGCTGCCGGTTCATTCCTCCTGCTTTCTGTGATGAATTGGAAAATATCCCAGAAACGATTCCAGAGAGATGCAGGGAAAAAGTAAGCTGCTGCTGCCTAGATTCCCAAATTCAGCAATAATTTAATTTTCTTGACAATCAGGAAGAGAAGGTCTGGATCTCTACAAAGTGGGGGTAAAAGAGAAGTGCCAGTCCTTGGAATCATGGTCAGGTCAAGCCTAGGCTCATCTCCAGCAGCCAGCACAAAAGAGATAAGGCATCAGACCCGGTCGTTCCCCCAATTCGGTTTTGGTGACGGAGGGGAAAAAAAAAAATGGAAAGAAAGGAAAAAAAGGAAAAGAAGAGGAAACCCAACTACGCGAGGGGCATGAGGCAAAAGGGAACAGCGCTCAGAGCAGCTCCGTTGTCGATGTGTTTTATTCCGCTTTTGCTTTGAAAATGAGTATTTACGAGCGGTGGCTACCGGGTCGGGCTGCTTCCCCCGTTCGGGTAGGGAGGCGCCAGCGCCGCGGGGAGGGCGGGAGGGTGCGGGGGGAGCGCGGTGGGGCCGCGGGGACCGCGCT
>NW_008686092.1:9789-11438 GCF_000695815.1 Acanthisitta chloris | reverse complement strand
CATGGCCCAGATGTAGGACCTTGCATCCCTAAATCCAGGTGTTTTGTGTACCTGTTTGACCAGAATGCACTGCATGGGATACAGGGAACATCCTGCCATGCCGAAGAGAGCTGCTCCTTCCAATCTATCAACGTCCTATGGAAATAATCTTGCAGCCCTCTTTATTGCTGGCTGATTAATGCCTGATAAATAAAGGAACAATATCCATTATCTGAGAATTGTAGCTTAAGGTGACCTGATTGTGCAGATGTTGGGATTTTTCCTTTAACTGAAGAAGATTCAGCTTTTTACACCTTGGAATTGGTTAGACATACAAGACTATGCCACCTTTTCTTTGGATCTGGTCCAGTCATAGAAGGTGTCCCAAAGGCCCAATCTCCACAGTAAAGACATAAGAGCCTCTGCAGCTTGAGGCATGGAAGAAGTTGGATTAACTGGAAATGGCCTTGACACAAGGCTTGACCACACATCACCACATCTGCAGGTGAGTTCACCTCTGATACAGTGTTGTTCTACAGCCCCTGCACATCATCATTTAAACCAGATTTATTTAGATAAAGGTAAAATCATCCAGGTACAAAGCAAAGTAATGGAAAATTAAACATGTTCTAAAGCAAAATATCATTTAGAGAACTACAGAAATGCAGTTACTTTGGCTTTACCAAGATCATGCCAACAAGTGCACACTGGAAACCTAATATTGGCTAATTTAGATTCAGAAAAAGTCCATGAACTAACCAGAAAATCAGTTTTCTGTTCAGTTTACCCCAAGATCAGCAAGTACCAAAATCACCTGAAAGAATGGCAGGAGAAAAGGAGTTAGAGGTGATGCAAGATGTATTTCTGCCTCTTTCAGGGGGAGTGAGCTATTAACCACAGCTGAAGAAACTTAAGCATTGATTTGCAACTAAGAGAGTGGCAGAAAGAGAAGAAACAGCAGATGAAGCTGTTGCTTTCCAGTGTTTCTCTTCTTCTAGTACTGCTGCTGCAATGTTGTAATTAGCAGTTCTGCTAGGAACTCCAGTTTGTCAAAAAATACCCCATTTTAGTGGCTTTGATGTAGAAATAGCACAAGGTTTCTCAGCTGTTTAAGGTGTTTAAAACAAAACTTCTTTACTCTTTTAGCTGCTATTACTCTTTGTTTCAGTTTCTCTCTAAATCAAAAGAAAAGCAAAAAGTTATCTGCCAAAATTCACAGTTTCCTGATGTGGATGAAGATAACAGCAAAGTCTGTGCACTCACTGCTTTGAAAGAGCTTCTGTGCACTCAATTTTCCATAATCCTGTGTGGAATTGCTGCACTCCACAATGTTTCATAATAGCAAAGCAATAAAAATTACACTTTCACAAGGGATGCTATGATTGATGCTCCCTGTAGGGAGATAGCTGTTTAATTCAGGGTCTGTCCTCACCCTGCTAAGCTGGATGGTGGGGCAGCAGGGGCAGGCAGGGAAACCTCAACCAACCCTTTTCTCCTCAATCTCCCACGGAGTCCTGGAAAAAAAACACAGGGGAATATAATAAAGAGACAGGAAAGGGAAATATATGCAAGGTATGGCAGGTCAGCCTGCTGCAGTACATCTTAATTTCCAGCTCCCTGTGACAGCAGGAGCAAGGCTGGTCCACAGCTGTAAAATAAAGTGCTACTAA
>NW_008686092.1:6884-9720 GCF_000695815.1 Acanthisitta chloris | reverse complement strand
AGCTGCAGTCTGCTGGAATAGCCATAACACATTACACACTGCAAAACAGGCTCTGGGTTAAATATGAAAATGAAGGAGGGAAGACATTTCCAAGCTGCTCTGAGGTGGAAAATGCAGCCACATCTCCTGGGATTTTTCTGATTGCACTGTGGAAGTATTATCTGGGTTTGCTGCTCTCAGGCTCTGTCCTCCCATGGCCTCTAATGCTACCCACATTTGTGTAAAATGACTGGTTGTCTGCCTTCCACCAAACAGCACTGACACAGTTTAATCTACCCCTGCTGCATATTCCAGCATTGAGGACTTCTGAACCATTCAACAGCTCTGGAACTCAACAGAGGGTGTCAAGAGCTGTAAGTCACTTTCTGGGTTCACAGGTGCTGCCTTCCATATATCATAAAACTACTGGTAATTGAATCCCACAGGGTTGCTTTATCCAGACGTTTGTGAATCGAACTCTGTTAACAAATAATGATCTTCTCATGCTTCCCCCCTGAAGATTCTGAAGATCCTCAAGCATTCTGGGCTAGTAACAAAGCTGCAGATGTTAAGGAATGTGGCTCTTCAGATACTCAGGTAGGATGAGTTTCCAGGTGGATGCACAGGGTTTAGCAGCAGGGGAAAGGTGCAGGAGTGCATGTTTGCAAGGATAACAGTTCAGTCTGTAAGACAACTGCTCAAGGTGGTGTTTTTGCCAGCCAAGCCTCACAGACCAGGCTGAGAAGCAGAAATCAGCCCTGTATGGTCACCAGGTCTGCACTCCCTTTGCCTTTCACCTGCAAATATTTTCTCTGCTATGTCTCTCTGACTGCTGCTCATCTCTGCAGCCTGACCTGGTTTCTGCTCTGCTTGGTTTTGACAGCTCTGTCCTTCCCCTGATGTTTTGGACAGTTTCAACCCAAGCTTCAAAAGCTTTGTGGCTACTTATTTCCCAGACATGTATGGACCATACTTTTCAAGTCCAGAGGACAATGAAGCTGGTGAAGGGTCTAGAGGGTAAGTCCTATGAGAAGCAGCTGAGGGAGCTGGAGGGACTGAGCACGGAGAAAAGGAGGCTCAGGGGGACCTTATCACTCCCTGACAGAGACAGTATAGCCAGGTGGGGGTTGGTCTCTTCTTTCAGGCAGCTAGTGATAGGACAAGAGGAAATGGCCTCAAGTGCTTACAGGGTAGATTGAGGTTGGACATGAGGAAGAATTTCTTCCTATAAAGGCTGATAAGACACTGGAATGTGCTGCCCAGGGAAGTGGTGGAGTCATCATCACTGGAGGCGTTTAAGGAGAGACGACATGGCACTTAGTGCCATAGTCTAGTTGACATGGTGATGTTAGGTCATAAGTTGGACTTGATGATTTCAGAGATCTTTCCAAACCTAATTGATTCTGTGATTTGGGTAGATGTCATCTGTCAGAGAGAGCTTTCACCATGGAGATCCTTTGTTTTCAGGCACTGAAAAAGCCTCTTGGAATCTGACACTGATCCAGATCAGATTTTTTCAGTTGTAGAAATAGAACTCCTAAGCAAAAACTCCTCCTTCAGCTTACTTCAAGTGAATGATTCAGATTAGATGTTCAGAAAAATGTTTTCCCTGTGAGGGTGTTCAGGCACTGGGATAGGGAATTGCTCAGTGAGGTTGTGGAGTCACCATTCCTGAAGGTGTTTAAGAAGAGTCTGGATCTGGCATTGGAGGATATGGTTTAGGGTTTAGGGGTTCCAGCAGTGAGAGGTTAATGGTTGGACTTGATCTTAGAGGTCTCCTCCAACCTTGATGTTTGCATGGTTCTATGTACTCCACCTTCCCAAGCATCAAGAGGAGGACATTGCAAGAAGCCTCTTCCAGGTGGTACATCTCCATCTGCAGAGTAGCAGAGCTCCTCTCCAGCTCCATCATCCCATGTGCTGGACAGAGACAGCTCACATCTGAGGAAATGGAGGACTGTAGCCCTGTGTTGCTCAGCACAGATCCATCCATGAGGATGTGCAACACCAGAGCCATCTATGTGAATCTCAGTTTCTCCATGTGAGGCCTGGCAGAGCAGTCACATCCCTTTACACTCCTGAATTTCCTTGTGCCATTGTGAACCACACAGATATATATAACTGGGCGGAGAAGTCATTGAAAGTAGCTCTTGGAGAAGGACTTGGGGGTTATAACAAACTCCCCATAAGCTGCACAGTGAGCTCAACCCAGAAACCAACCCAATCCTTTGCTGCAGCCAAAGGAGTGCAGCAGCAGGTGAGGGAGGTGATTCTCCCCCTCTGCTCTACTCTGGTGAGACTCATCTGGAGTACTGCACACAGCTCTGGTGTTCCCAACATCAAAAGGACATGGAATTGCTGGAGCAAGTCCAGAGGCAGCCACAAAGCTGCTCAGAGCATTGGAGCACCTTCCCTATGAGCACAGGCTGAGAGGGGTAAAAAGTTATTAAGCTTGAGGAAGGACATAACAGATATTCATCCAGGTCTTCCCTTGTGTAATCATCTGAATACAGGGGTGAAAACTACTGATATTATCTTTCCTTTTGATGCCTTCACCTTCCCAGTATCAGACTGCGGGTATGAATGGCTTCAGGCAGAGGTTGTGGAAAAGGTGCTGTAATCAGGTACCTTTTTAGGAAAGAAGTGTCTCCTGCCATCTCCAGAGACAACAGGTTTGCCAGTGAAAGTGTCACAGGTGTATTAGGTCCCACATTTTCTGGCTTGACCCATGCAAACCTATGGAGATGCATACTATATTTAAAACCTAATTTAAGGAGTTAGGAAGAGTTGCCAGCATGTGTCAGTTCAGAAGTTGTGCTGCAGAATTTAAAGGCATGCATGGCCCTTCCAGCAGGAC
>NW_008686092.1:5346-6837 GCF_000695815.1 Acanthisitta chloris | reverse complement strand
GCTCAGCTACCGGTAGCCAGCCTTCAGTACACTGATAGGAGGGAATTCTTTCCCTCTGATCTGCTCTGCTGAGACCCACCTGGAGTCCTGCACACACTTTTGGTGTCCCCAACATCAGAACGTCATGTAACTGTTGGAGCAAGGCCAGAGGAGGCCACGAAACTAATCAAAACACCGAAGCAACTTCCCTAGCTGTTCAGTCTGGACAAGAGAAGGTTGTGTGGAGACCTCAGAGCAACTTGCCAGGATCTGAAGGGGCTCCAGGGAAGCTTCAGAGGGACTCTGTGTTAGGAGCTGCAGTGATAGGACAAGAAGGAATGGGCACAAATTGAAGGGGGGAAATTTAGGTTAGATCTTAGGCAGAAGTTTTTGCTGTGAGGGTAGTGAGACACTGGCACAGGTTGCCCTGGGAGGCTGTAGCTGCCCCAGCCCTGGCAGTGTTCAAAGCCAGGTTGGATGAAGCCTTGAGTAACCTGCTCTGGTGGGAGGTGTCCCTGCCCAAGGCAGGGGGTTGGGGCTGGATGATCTCTGAGGTCCATTCCAACCCCTTAACATACTATGAAACTATGTTCTGTCATTTACAGATGATTACACATGATGACACAGAATGTTGAAATGTCATGGCTTTGCCTTTTGTTAGTGTCTCTGTTTGACTGATTACTCTCTCAAAACTTAAAATAATGATGAAGTCTTCATTTCTACTAGAAATTCTACTACAGAACTGACAGCACTAGGTTAGAGCTAAGCCCCAGCAGCAGTCCATAGTTCTCAGAACCATTACCTGCATTTTCTTCAAAATTCTAAGCCACTCTTGGTAGTGTGTCCTGGAAGTAATGAGACTTTATTAATACAGAACATTTTGGACATTAGTCTTTTTAGTGGACCACAAACAAAAATAACAACTAATAACTACAACCATTAACTCATTTCTGAGTTTGGAAGGATAAAAAAAATTGTTAGTGAGATCCCAGCTCCAAGCCCTGAC
Organism: Acanthisitta chloris; assembly: GCF_000695815.1. Lineage (NCBI taxonomy): Eukaryota > Metazoa > Chordata > Aves > Passeriformes > Acanthisittidae > Acanthisitta > Acanthisitta chloris. Next base: position 5,852 of record NW_008686092.1, on the reverse strand, counting down.
CACACACACCTTGCACATATAGTGAGTGTTCCCAAAGAGATCAGTTTTGTGGAACAAACAACAAGTGCATTATAACACGACCTATAAAATCTTCTTAACAGTTAGCCAAAAAGCCAGAACCAAACACACATCCAGGGGCTACTGGAGTATGATGCTCCAGCTACATCCACACGAACTACTACCAGAGGTTTATGTAATTCACTAAGAAGATTTTCGGGAGAAATTGAGATTTCCTGATCACTTTAATGACATGAAGAATCTGCCCTTGGAGAGATTTATACTATTCCTTTCCTCTGATGGTGACCCAGTAATCTTACCACCACTACTGCAAGATTATATGCATAATTGTGCACCTTTTTAACTTTCACTGTGGAGTTTTGCAAAGTTAAAAGGCTGAATGGCATATCCTGAGGACAACAGGTGACTTTAGCAGACCATCATAGAATCATAGAATTTAGGGATTGGAATGGAGCTTAGAGATCATCCAGCCACAACTCCCTGCCCTA